>NC_091311.1:47912934-47935434 GCF_038502225.1 Cherax quadricarinatus
TGCTCTCTCTCTCTCTTGCTCTCTCTCTCTCTTGCTCTCTCTCGTCCCCATTTTCCCTTCTAACTCTCCCCTCTCCTACTCTTAAAAAAAAAAAAAAAAAAAAAAAAAAAAAAAAAATGGTGGGGACTCGCAGGACCCAAGGATCAGATGAGAATGGTTCGGGTAGGGAGGAGTGGATGGAGGAGCAGTGGAAAAGGATGGAACAAGAGTGGGAGAGAAAATTAGGAGAGCTTTCTGAAAAAATGGAGAAAGAGCTCTCTGTGAAATTGGAAAGGTGGTTGGAGAAGGAGACAAAGAATTGGAGGCACAAGTCGAAACTGCAGTAGCCAAGATAAGGGTCCTAGAAGTTGAGATAAATAGGCTGGAGCGAGTTACAGGGGCAGTGACCAGAGAAGACACAGCATATGAAGCTGCGAGGCTGAACAGGAAGGAAGGAATTATGAATTATGCTAAGGTCACATCAATCTGCCAAGGAGGACCAAGGAGTGAAAGGGAAGATCAACTGGTTGCAGATGGAGAGGGTGATAGGTCGAATGCTGAGGCACAACAAGGCTATCAAGAGCCACTGGAAAAATCAAGGGAGAAACTGACCACATACAGGCAGGATCCAGAGCCACAGAGGGTGAGGCAATGCGAGGAAGAAAGGGCAAAATCAGTGTTTATCCATGGGCTTCAGGAGAGAGAGGAAAGGACACACACTGAAAGGAAGCAGGAAGAAAGGAAGGAGATTGAGAAAATCATAACAGAAATAGGTGAAGAGAGGGACGAGATTGTAAATTTTCAGAGAATAGGGGGGTACTCGAAGGTGAGAAACCGACCAATCAAGCTGATTCTCAGGACGGAAACAGTGCGGAACAGGATCCTCCAAGAGAAACCACGATTGAAATACTCGGAAGAGTACAAGAGGGTGTTCCTAGACAGAGACAGAACAAAATCAGAACGACAGCAGCTGAGGGAGAGGACAAAAAAGCGAAAGGAGCTAGGAAAAGAGACAAGGAGGGAACCAGCAGAGGTCTGTCAGAGCAGGACAGAACAGCAAGGGCAAGCACACACACAACTACTCTCAGAACCATACAACCTATCACACCATCCCAACACACCCTACAATCCATACCCACAGCCTCCACCCAACACCAAGCTATAGAACCCCACAGTATGCCACCAGGTCTCCCACCCTCACAGGCCCCCCAAACCACAGTGTTGGAAAGGAAACTGAAGGTATGGTACACAAACGCTGATGGAATAACAAATAAGTGGGAGGAGTGGCAAGAAAGAGTCAAAGAAGCATCACCGGACATCATAGCTCTCACAGAAACCAAGCTTACAGGTATGATAACAGATGCCATCTTTCCAACGGGATACCAAATCCTGAGGAAAGACAGAGGGAACAGGGGGGGTGGAGGAGTGGCGTTGCTGATCAAAAATCGCTGGAATTTTGATGAGCTGGAGAGAGAAGATAGCGGAGAAGAAAGTGATTACATAGTGGGAACACTTCACTCTGGAGGTCCCAAGGTGGTAATAGCAGTGATGTATAACCCACCACAGAACAGCAGGAGGCCAAGGCAAGAGTACGACGAGAGCAATAGAGCGATGGTTGACACACTAGCTAGAGTGGCCAGAAGAGCTCATGCATGCAGGGCAAAGCTCCTGATCATGGGTGACTTTAACCACAAGGAGATAGATTGGGAGAACTTGGACCCACATGGGGGCCAAGATACTTGGAGGGCTAAGATGATGGAGGTGGTACTGGAGAACTTCATGTACCAACACGTAAGGGACACTACAAGAGAGAGAGGAGAGGATGAACCAGCAAGGCTGGACTTAGTATTCACCTTCAGTAGTGCAGATATCGAGGACATCACATATGAAAGACCCCTTGGGGCCAGTGACCATGTGGTTGTAAGCTTCGAATACACAGTAGAGCTACAAGTGGAGGGAGAAGCAGGAAGGCCAGGACGAATGAAGCCAAACTACAAGAAAGGGGACTACACAGGAATGAGGAACTACCTGAACGGGGTTCAGTGGGACAGAGAACTGGCAGGGAAACCAGTTAATGAGATGATGGAATATGTAGCAATAAAATGCAAGGAGGCTGAGGAGAGGTTTGTACCCAAGGGTAACAGGAGTAATGAAAAAGCCAGGATGAGCCCATGGTTTACCCAAAGGTGCAGGGAGGCAAAAACCAAGTGTGCTAGGGAATGGAAGAAATATAGAAGGCAAAGGACCCAGGAGAATAAGGAGAACAGTCGTAGAGCCAGAAATGAATATGCACAGATAAGAAGGGAGGCCCAAAGACAATATGAAAATGACATAGCAGCGAAAGCCAAATCTGACCCGAAACTGTTGTACAGCCACATCAGGAGGAAAACAACAGTCAAGGACCAGGTAATCAGGCTAAGGAAGGAAGGAGGAGAGACAACAGGAAATGACCGGGAAGTATGTGAAGAACTCAACAAGAGATTCAAAGAAGTGTTCACAGAGGAGACAGAAGGGATTCCAGAAAGACGGAGAGGTGGGGCACACCACCAAGTGCTGGACACAGTGCACACAACCGAGGAAGAAGTGAAGAGGCTTCTGAGTGAGCTAGATACCTCAAAGGCAATGGGGCCAGATAACATCTCCCCATGGGTATTGAGAGAGGGAGCAGAGGCGCTATGTGTACCCCTAACAACAATATTCAATACATCTATCGAAACAGGGAGATTGCCTGAGGCATGGAAGACAGCAAATGTAGTCCCAATCTTTAAAAAAGGAGACAGACATGAAGCATTAAACTACAGACCAGTGTCACTGACATGTATAGTATGCAAAATCATGGAGAAGATTATCAGGAGAAGAGTGGTGGAACACCTAGAAAGGAATGATCTCATCAACAGCAGCCAGCATGGTTTCAGGGACGGGAAATCCTGTGTCACAAACCTACTGGAGTTCTATGACATGGTGACAGCAGTAAGACAAGAGAGAGAGGGGTGGGTGGATTGCATTTTCTTGGACTGCAAGAAGGCGTTTGACACAGTTCCACACAAGAGATTGGTGCAAAAACTGGAGGACCAAGCAGGGATAACAGGGAAGGCACTACAATGGATCAGGGAATACTTGTCAGGAAGACAGCAGCGAGTCATGGTACGTGGCGAGGTGTCAGAGTGGGCACCTGTGACCAGCGGGGTCCCGCAGGGGTCAGTCCTAGGACCAGTGCTGTTTCTGGTATTTGTGAACGACATGACGGAAGGAATAGACTCTGAGGTGTCCCTGTTTGCAGATGACGTGAAGTTGATGAGAAGAATACACTCGATCGAAGACCAGGCAGAACTACAAAGGGATCTGGACAGGCTGCAGAACTGGTCCAGCAATTGGCTCCTGGAGTTCAATCCCACCAAGTGCAAAGTCATGAAGATTGGGGAAGGGCAAAGAAGGCCGCAAACGGAGTACAGTCTAGGGGGTCAGAGACTACAAACCTCACTCAAGGAAAAAGATCTTGGGGTGAGTATAACACCAGGCACATCTCCTGAAGCGCACATCAACCAAATAACTGCTGCAGCATATGGGCGCCTAGCAAACCTCAGAACAGCATTCCGACATCTTAATAAGGAATCGTTCAGGACCCTGTACACCGTATACGTTAGGCCCATATTGGAGTATGCGGCACCAGTTTGGAACCCACACCTAGCCAAGCACGTAAAGAAACTAGAGAAAGTGCAAAGGTTTGCAACAAGACTAGTCCCAGAGCTAAGAGGTATGTCCTACGAGGAGAGGTTAAGGGAAATCAACCTGACGACACTGGAGGACAGGAGAGATAGGGGGGACATGATAACGACATACAAAATACTGAGAGGAATTGACAAGGTGGACAAAAACAGGATGTTCCAGAGATTGGACACAGTAACAAGGGGACACAGTTGGAAGCTAAAGACACAGATGAATCACAGGGATGTTAGGAAGTATTTCTTCAGCCACAGAGTAGTCAGTAAGTGGAATAGTTTGGGAAGCGATGTAGTGGAGGCAGGATCCATACATAGCTTTAAGCAGAGGTACGATAAAGCTCACGGCTCAGGGAGAGTGACCTAGTAGCGATCAGTGAAGAGGCGGGGCCAGGAGCTCGGACTCGACCCCCGCAACCTCAACTAGGTGAGTACAACTAGGTGAGTACACACCTAGCCAACGAGGAGAAGTTAAGGGAAATCAGCCTGACTACACTGGAGGACAGGAGAGATAGGGGGGACATGATAACGACATACAAAATACTGAGAGGAATTGACAAGGTGAACAAAGACAGGATGTTCCAGAGATTGGACACAGTAAAAAGGGGACACAGTTGGAATCTGAAGACACAGATGAATCACAGGGATGTTAGGAAGTATTTCTTCAGCCACAGAGTAGTCAGGAAGTGGAATAGCTTGGGAAGCGGTGTAGTGGGGGCAGGATCCATACATAGCTTTAAGCAGAGGTACGATAAAGCTCATGGTTCAGGGAGAGTGACCTAGTAGCGACCAGTGAAGAGGCGGGGCCAGGAGCTTGGACTCGACCCATGCAACCTCAACTAGGTGAGTACAACTAGGTGAGTACACACACACACGCGAGTCGTCAGGAAGTGAAATAGCCTAGCTAGTGAAGTAGTGGAGGCAGGAACCATACATAGTTTTAAGAAGAGGTATGACAAAGCTCAGGAAGCAGAGAGGGAGAGGACCTAGTAGCGATCAGTGAAGAGGCGGGGCCAGGAGCTGAGTCTAGACCCCTGCAACCACAATTAGGTGAGTACAAATAGGTGAGTACACACACACACACACACACACACACACACACACACACACACACACACACACACACACACACACACACACACACACACACACACACACACACACACACACACACACACACACACACACACACACACACCTAGTAGCGACCAGCTAAGAGACAGGGCCAGGAACTGTGACTCGACCCATGCAACCACAAATAGATGATTACACACACTCATACACACACACACACACACACACCAAAAATGTGGTATAGAGAAAATCACCACAATCACAGATTTGATCCTGTTACTATACAGAGCTAAGCAATCAAACAGAAAAATACACACAAAAAACCCACTTGTAAAAGTAACAAATTTTTTTTTTTTTAGCTTTCGGTTTCATATTTACTTCTCTTTTTCCAGGGGAGACGTCTCTGTTTCCAGGGGAGACATCTCTGTTTCCAGGGGAGACATCTATGGTGGTAATGAGATAATCACAATTTTCTCCAGTCCTGTGACTAGAGAAGAGCAGCAACTTATAATGGAAAATGTCCTCTCGGAAATGTTTGAGTCGCCAACTTTCCCAAACTCATCGAACTTCCTTGCTGGTAACCTCGCTAGGAATTCTACAACTGGTCCCAGACCAGGTCCTCTTTACAACCAGAGACAGCCGAGGAACGTGGGGATCATTTCACTTCATCAACAAGAGAATGTTCGAGGGCTGAACCGATCGCAGTTGCATCAGGACCCCTCGCAGCCGAGCGATGATGCCTCGGCTCATCGCCAGGATGTCCAAGAGACAACCAGGGAGTCGAGCTCCGATTCTCAAAACTCCGGTAGCTGGTTTCGGCACAAATAGTTATGCCTGAAGCTCACAGTACTTATTGTGGGTTAGATAGAAGAATGTTTGTATGGAACTTGTATCTATATATATGTAATGTATATATAGACAGCTCCAACCCCCAATTTATTATTCGTTGTCATCAAGGGCCACCTTCACTTACATCCTGACAACCAAAACACCACCTCCCTGTATACTGAACATTTTGTCAAAATAATGGCCATTTCATATTCTCATAATATCATATTCATTTGGAGTGCCTTATGGTGTAAGGTTATAAAATTTCGTATATTGAACATAAATATTAATATTACTCAAAAAGAGAGTAAAGTTAGCAATCACGGTGGTTATTGTTAATAATACTGTTTATGTGAAGCACTAAACCCATGCGGGTCATTTAGCGCAAGGAAAACAAGAACCAATGATCAGTGACTCGCAGACTCGATAAAAACTAAAGTATTGCATTAGATCAAGTCAGGATAAAAATACTATATTTACGTAAGAGATTTTAATCATCTACTGACCTGTTAAAAACTAAGAAAATTGTTATATTCAAAGTAATTGTTGCGCGAGATATAAGAGAGTCAATTACAATAATGTTTCTGGTGTTTAGACAGATTTTTGCAATTATGGGATGTTTACATTATAATGATTAATGATACATATTATTTGAACCTATATGATGTTAGTGTTGTTTCTGGTTAAATATAAGTTTTAGTTGACTTACATTTAGATACTATAATTTGACAAGCTTGCAGATGCACGATGGTTACATACAGACTGACAGCTGGAGTAACCAGGCTCAGGCTTGGTTACATACAGACTGACAGCTGGGGTAACCAGGCTCAGGCTTGTTTACATACAGACTGACAGCTCGGGTACCCAGGCTTAGGCTTGGTTACATACAGACTGACAGCTGGGGTAACCAGGCTCAGGCTTGTTTACATACAGACTGACAGCTGGGGTACCCAGGCTTAGGCTTGGTTACATACAGACTGACAGCTGGGGTACCCACGCTTAGGCTTGGTTACATACAGACTGACAGCTGGGGTACCCAGGCTTAGGCTTGGTTACATACAGACTGACAGCTGGGGTAACCAGGCTTAGACTTGATTACATACAAAGTGACAGCTGGGATAACCAGGCTTAGAATTGGTTACATACAAAGTGACAGCTGGGGTAACCAGGCTTAGACTTGGTTACATACAGACTGACAGCTGGGGTAACCAGGCTCAGGCTTGGTTACATACAGACTGACAGCTGGGGTAACCAGGCTTAGGCTTGGTTACATACAGACTGACAGCTGGGGTAACCAGGCTCAGGCTTGGTTACATACAGACTGACAGCTGGGGTAACCAGGCTCAGGCTTAGTTACATACAGAATGACAGCTGGGGTAACCAGGCTCAGGCTTTGTTACATACAGACTGACAGCTGGGGTAACCAGGCTCAGGCTTGGTTACATACAGACTGACAGCTGGGGTAACCAGGCTTAGGCTTAGTTACATACAGACTGACAGCTGGGGTAACCAGGCTTAGGCTTAGTTACATGCAGACTGACAGCTTGGGTAACCAGGCTCAGGCGTAGTTACATACAGACTGACAGCTGGAGTAACCAGGCTCAGGCTTGGTTACATACAGACTGACAGCTGGGGTAACCAGGCTCAGGCTTAGTTACATACAGACTGACAGCTGGGGTAACCAGGCTTAGGCTTAGTTACATACAGACTGACAGCTGGGGTAACCAGGCTTAGGCTTAGTTACATACAGACTGACAGCTGGGGTAACCAGGCTCAGGCTTAGTTACATACAGACTGACAGCTGGGGTAACCAGGCTCAGGCTTGGTTACATACAGACTGACAGCTGGAGTAACCAGGCTCAGGCTTTGTTACATACAGACTGACAGCTGGGGTAACCAGTCTCAGGCTTCGTTACATACAGACTGACAGCTGGGGTAACCAGGCTCAGGCTTGGTTACATACAGACTGACAGCTGGGGTAACCAGGCTCAGGCTTGGTTACATACAGACTGACAGCTGGGGTAATTAGGCTTAGACTTGGTTACATACAGACTGACAGCTGGGGTAACCAGGCTCAGGCTTGGTTACATACAGACTGACAGCTGGGGTAACCAGGCTTAGGCTTAGTTACATACAGACTGACAGCTGGGGTAACCAGGCTCAGGCTTAGTTACATACAGACTGACAGCTGGGGTAACCAGGCTCAGGCTTGGTTACATACAGACTGACAGCTGGGGTAACCAGGCTCAGGCTTGGTTACATACAGACTGACAGCTGGGGTAAACAGGCTTAGGCTTAGTTACATACAGACTGACAGCTGGGGTAACCAGGCTTAGGCTTAGTTACATACAGACTGACATCTGGGGTAACCAGGCTCAGGCTTAGTTACATACAGACTGACAGCTGGGGTAACCAGGCTCAGGCTTGGTTACATACAGACTGACAGCTGGGGTAACCAGGCTCAGGCTTTGTTACATACAGACTGACAGCTGGGGTAACCAGGCTCAGGCTTGGTTACATACAGACTGACAGCTGGGGTAACCAGGCTCAGGTTTGGTTACATACAGACTGACAGCTGGGGTAACCAGGCTCAGGCTTGGTTACATACAGACTGACAGCTGGGGTAACCAGGCTCAGGCTTGGTTACATACAGACTGACAGCTGGGGTAACCAGGCTCAGGCTTGGTGACATACAGACTGACAGCTGGGGTAACCAGGCTCAGGCTTGGTTACATACAGACTGACAGCTGGGGTAACCAGGCTCAGGCTTGGTTACATACAGACTGACAGCTGGGGTAACCAGGCTTAGACTTGGTTACATACAAAGTGACAGCTGGGGTAACCAGGCTTAGACTTGGTTACATACAAAGTGACAGCTGGGGTAACCAGGCTCAGGCTTGGTTACATACAGACTGACAGCTGGGGTAACCAGGCTCAGGCTTGGTTACATACAGACTGACAGCTGGGGTAACCAGGCTTAGACTTGGTTACATACAAAGTGACAGCTGGGGTAACCAGGCTTAGACTTGGTTACATACAAAGTGACAGCTGGGGTAACCAGGCTCAGGCTTGGTTACATACAGACTGACAGCTGGGGTACCCAGGTTTAGGCTTGGGTACATACAGACTGACAGCTGGGGTAACCAGGCTCAGGCTTGTTTACATACAGACTGACAGCTGGGGTACCCAGGCTTAGGCTTGGTTACATACAGACTGACAGCTGGGGTAACCAGGCTCAGGCTTGGTTACATACAGACTGACAGCTGGGGTACCCAGGCTTAGGCTTGGTTACATACAGACTGACAGCTGGGGTACCCACGCTTAGGCTTGGTTACATACAGACTGACAGCTGGGGTACCCAGGCTTAGGCTTGGTTACATACAGACTGACAGCTGGGGTAACCAGGCTTATACTTGATTACATACAAAATGACAGCTGGGATAACCAAGCTTAGGCTTGGTTACATACAAAGTGACAGCTGGGGTAACCAGGCTTAGACTTGGTTACATACAAAGTGACAGCTGGGGTAACCAGGCTCAGGCTTGGTTACATACAGATTGACAGCTGGGGTAACCAGGCTCAGGCTTGGTTACATACAGATTGACAGCTGGGGTAACCAGGCTCAGGCTTGGTTACATACAGACTGACAGATGGGGTAAGCAGGCTCAGGCTTGGTTACATACAGACTGACAGCTGGGGTAACCAGGCTCAGGCTTGGTTACATACAGACTGACAGCTGGGGTAACCAGGCTCAGGCTTGGTTACATACAGACTGACAGCTGGGGTAACCAGGCTCAGGCTTGGTTACATACAGACTGACAGCTGGGGTAACCAGGCTCAGGCTTGGTTACATACAGACTGACAGCTGGGGTAACCAGGCTCAGGCTTGGTTACATACAGACTGACAGCTGGGATAACCAGGCTCAGGCTTGGTTACATACAGACTGACAGCTGGGGTAACCAGGCTCAGGCTTGGTTACATACAGACTGACAGCTGGGGTAACCAGGCTCAGGCTTGGTTACATACAGACTGACAGCTGGGGTAACCAGGCTCAGGCTTGGTTACATACAGACTGACAGCTGGGATAACCAGGCTCAGGCTTGGTTACATACAGACTGACAGCTGGGGTAACCAGGCTCAGGCTTGGTTACATACAGACTGACAGCTGGGGTAACCAGGCTCAGGCTTGGTTACATACAGACTGACAGCTGGGGTAACCAGGCTCAGGCTTGGTTACATACAGACTGACAGCTGGGGTAACCAGGCTCAGGCTTGGTTACAAATATATCTGGTAGTTTATCATATTAAGAGGCAATAATCAGACTAAGCATGAAGTGTCTGCTGAGTTTCACTGTTGCTTTCTTGAACGTTATTTGCTTGATTGCCCAATTTTTGAGGAATGTAAAGATAACATATTTATCTAAATATTCCGGTGTTAACCTTTTATTAACCTTTTGCTTTCGCGATATTATAAGAACATAAGAATAGAGAAGCACTGCAGCAGGCCTACTGGACCATACAAGTAATGTTCTTCTCAAAATCACCCATTCCCACCCGCCTATTTCTCCAATTTTTTCCCAAAGCTTTTCAGAAATTTGTTTCAGTACCTCATGCACTAAAGAGATATGGACTAGATGATAAACTAGCCACTACTGTCCATTGGAGGAATGAACTTGCTATTATCGTCCTTAGGATAGATACAGGGTACACAATAAACTAGGTGCTAAACTACACTGAATTAATATGGGGTGCACAAAGTTTAATGGGGTTTAAAACCTATCAACTACAGAAGTCATTAAGGCCTTATGACATCTATTCAGCAACCGTCAAGAATATTTGGAACATGTAATACGTAGTTCTGCCAGTATATATGTATATATATACACAAACTTAGCGACATACACCTCACGGTGTATATGTCCTGTGGTCCACACAGTAGCCACTTTTACAATAAAATTCAGCTTTTAATTAGAAAATAATGATCAACACTATTATATACATAAGTACTTAGCAAATTAGTTTTAGCAATAAATTTTTATACACTATTCATAAAATATGTAATACTGTAATTAATGCATAAGCCGATATGTTGAAGGCTACGTGGATAGACTGAACAACGAGCCCATAAAGTGGCTGTGATGAGTACCTCTGTTGACTCTGATGAATATTTTTGTTGGTTGTGATAAGTGCCTTTGTTGGCTCTGATTAGTGCCTTGGTTGGCTGTGGTGAGTGCCTTTGTTGGCTCTGATGAGTGTCTTTCTTGGCTATGGTGAGTGCCTTTGTTGGCTGTGATAAGTGCCTTTGTTGGCTGTGGTGAGTGTCTTTGTTGGCTGTGATAAGTGCCTTTGTTGGCTGTGGTGAGTGCCTTTGTTGGCTGTGGTGAGCGCCTTTATTGGCTGTGATAAATGCCTTTGCTGGCTGTGATAAATGCCTTTGTTGGCTGTGGTGAGTGCCTTTGTTGGCTGTGGTGAGCGCCTTTATTGGCTGTGATAAATGCCTTTGCTGGCTGTGATAAATGCCTTTGTTGGCTGTGGTGAGTGCCTTTGTTGGCTGTGATAAGTGCCTTTGTTGGCTGTGGTGAGTGCCTTTGTTGGCTGTGGTGAGTGCCTTTGTTGGCTGTGGTGAGTGACTTTGTTGGCTGTGATAAGTGCCTTTGTTGGCTGTGGTGAGTGCCTTTGTTGGCTGTGGTGAGTGCCTTTATTGGCTGTGATAAATGCCTTTGCTGGCTGTGATAAATGCCTTTGTTGGCTGTGGTGAGTGCCTTTGTTGGCTGTGGTGAGTGCCTTTGTTGGCTGTGGTGAGTGCCTTTGTTGATAGAAATAAGTTATTTAACAGAATTATTGTTATTGCTAATCTTCTATGTTGACATACTCCAGTTATCTTGGATATAATTAAAAGTATAGTGTAGATAATATACTCGCAAGCTTAAGGATAAACATTTCGTGGTTTTGATTATTCAGTAAAGCTTAAAATGTATACTGTGTTTCTTTTACCATTTTAATGCGATTTCTATGATACTATGTAACTGTGTAAGATGGATTTGTTCTTATACTGAATTATTTTCATTCTGTTTGAAATTATGTGATTTCGTAACATGATTGGTTTAATTAGTGAAGAATATTTTAATCCCAAATATGGCCTTAAAGCAGAGCCCAAGGGTGTGTGTTCGTACAAATATATATATGTATGCAGGACAAACCACGAGAAACTTATTTTCTCAAACCACATGATCTGTTATAAACGATTGGAAAAAGCTTAGGGCTGACTTTTTATATCTTATAATTTCATACTTGACATCTCAGAAACCCCTTATGGGTAGTAGGGGGATAATGGTAGGGTGGGGTTGGCACCGATCACTAACCCAGTCTAAGGGTAACCGTGGCCGGTGACACCTACGCTACTCTGAGACCTCTCTCCCTGCTTTGGTTGCTCCCTTGCAACATTGCACAGCTCTTGACGACGCACTGAGAAGTGTGAAGGTACTTTAGCTAAAGATTTCCAAACCCCCGTGGCTTGTCCTGCAGCTATTGAATGCTCAGCAACTCAGCAAATGACCATATAACCTGTCTTTGAAATACTCATTATGTTTAATTTGTTATTTGTTCACTATAATTTTTACCACTGAATATATCATTGCTTAGCTAATCTTAGGTTAAATTTAAGTCTGCCCATAATGTTCTGCATACAAGGGGCTTTTGGCATGTTACACTTAACCACTGTATTTCTTTGTACTTCTATGTATCATATCCAAATTAATAATAAATAAATAAATAAATAAATAAATAGTTAAGATCGCCCATCTGCAATTGTTTGCATATATATATATATATATATATATATATATATATATATATATATATATATATATATATATATATATATATATATATATATATATATATATATATATATATATATATATATATATATATATATAGATATATATATATATATATATATATATATATATATATACATATATATGCAAGGAATTCGCAAGAGCAGGCGAAATATACACAAACACTGATCTCTGGCTGAAGGAGACTCGAACCTACGAACCTTGGAGCAAGGTACGCAGTACCTTCGTAGGTTCGAGTCTCCTTCAGCCGGAGATCAGTGTTTGTTTTTATATATATATATATATATATATATATATATATATATATATATATATATATATATATATATATATATATATGTGTGTGTGTGTGTGTGTGTGTACTCACCTATTTGTGCTCACCTATTTGTGGTTGCAGGGGTCGAGTCCTAGCTCCTGGCCCCGCCTCTTCACCGGTTGCTACTAGGCCCTCTCTCTCCCCGCTCCATGAGCTTTATCAAACCTCGTCTTAAAACTGTGTATGGTTCCTGCCTCCACTACGTCATTTTCTAGGCTATTCCACTGTCTTACAACTCTATGACTGAAGAAATACTTCCTACTATCTCTCTGACTCATTTGTGTCTTCAACTTCCAATTGTGGCCTCTTGTTTCTGTGTCCCCTCCCTGGAACATCCTGTCTTTGTCCACCTTGTCTATTCCACGCAGTATTTTATATGTCGTTATCATGTCTCCCCTGACCCTCCTGTCCTCCAGTGTCGTCAGGCCGATTTCCCTTAATCTTTCTTCATAGGACATTCCCCTTAGCTCTGGAACTAACCTTGTCGCAAACCTTTGTACTTTCTCTAGTTTCTTGACGTGCTTTATCAAGTGCGGGTTCCAAACAGGTGCTGCATACTCCAGTATGGGCCTGACATACACGGTGTACAGTGTCTTGAATGATTCCTTACTAAGGTATCGGAATGCTGTTCTCAGGTTTGCCAGGCGCCCATATGCTGCAGCAGTTATCTGATTGATGTGTGCTTCCGGAGACATGTTCGGTGATATGTGTGTGTGTGTGTGTGTGTGTGTGTGTGTGTACAAAAAAAAACTGGAGAGTGATGTAGCAGAGGCAGGATCCATACATAGCTTGAAGAAAAGGTTCGATAAAGCTCACGGAGCAGTGAGAGAGTAGTCCTAGTAGCGACCAGCGAAGAGGAGGGGCAGGAGCTATGAATTGACCCCTGCAATCACAAATAGGTGAGTATATATACACACACACACACACACACACTGGGAACTCCTAGGTACAGGGTCAAGGTGGGAGATATTTCTGAAACTAAGGGGATTCCCAAAGGAGTAACTTTTGGTTGTCATTCAGTTGCTTGGAAACGCACCAGCGCTCTATGACCTTCCCAGAGCATAAGTCAGACATCTTTCTTCTGTCGGGAGGGGGGCACACCGTGGTTACTATCTTGCCACATTTCCTGTGACTTTCTGTGTTGTGCTTGTAGCCTCGCTCGCTTGCCTGCCTGCCTGCCTGCCTGCCTGCCAGCCTGCCAGCCTGCCAGCCTGCCAGCCTGCCAGCCTGCCAGCCAGCCTATCCGTCTTCCGCTTGTCTTGCCTGTTTAACGATCAGTCTGACCATTTGCCAGTTTGACTGTTTAGCTGCCTACTTGCTTGCCTGCCTGCCTGCCTGCCTGTTGTCCTGCCTATCCACCTGCCTGTTTGCTTTCTTCCTGACTTGCCTTCCTGCCTCATAATTACTTGCCTGCCTTCTTGCTTAGCTGTGTGTCTCCCTGCATGAAAGCTCACCTGCCAGTCTGCCTAGCTTCCAATCTGTCTGTCATCTTAAATGCTTGCTTGTCTGTCTGCCTATCTTGTCATTACATGTCTTACTCATGAACTTGCCTTCCTGCCTGCTTATTGGGGTACTGTCGTGGGTATGTTAAGAGATGCGTATACGGCAGGGATGACAGAAGTACCTGGCTGTGACTTTTAAAGGCTTTGAGGAGGAGGATGGGCAGATTTGTGTATTCATCTGTGTTTACCAGGAATATGTACAGGTTTAGCTTTCCCTTTTTAATCATTAATTTACATGCGAAATGAGGAGCTAAACTCCTTTTGTTTATTTATTTTGCGAAATTTGCCCAGGAGTTTAAACAGGTGTAAATGTTACTTGTTATGACATGAATTCCATTTTGTAGTATTACTGAATTGTGATTTTCACTTATATTTAATATTTAAAAAATACATCTGATTGCTTTCAAAAAGTTAATGATAATTCATTCTATAAAAAGGTTGGTGCCCCATAAGTTTACTCTGATAAAGAGCAAATTTTTGGACTCATCAATTATTGGAGAATGCCTTTTCTGATAGACTTCAAACTTTCAGGATTGGTGGGCTTTATTACAAGAAAGTTTGGCATTCACCTTGAGATGTGTAAATTCAATATACCTATTTTATTAAATAAATTGTTTCCTAAGTAATAGCAAGAGAATGCCTCTTCTGATCGACTTCAAACCCTAAACGCTGGTGTGCTGATTTTGGTATGTGTGGGGTGGTATTCTGCCAATTTTTCCAACAATTTTATCAAATTGGATTTTCTTAAAAAAATTTCTTACAAGATTAACAATATAAAATTTAAAATAAATCAGAAAAGAAACCTGAAAAAAATCGAGCTTTTATGGGGATTTTAATTTAACGAGAATAAAGTTTCTGTAGTGACTACGATGGTCTTCACTGTAGTCTTGAAACTGAGGGACTGATTACCTGGTGGGGAATGATCTATCAGCCTGGAGAATAATCTATTCTACTGTCTTCAAATTAAGTCCTTAAATTTCTATTGATAAAACCACTAGATGGCGAAACGTCTACAGCAAAGATACCCAGATGTTGTGCATGTGATTAATTTTTATCGAGGTTGGTGTTAATAGTGTAGGTGCCATATGGCACTCTTAATAGTGTAGGTGCCATCTGGCACTTTTAATAGTTTAGGTGCCATCAGGCACTTTTAATAGTGTAGGTGCCATCTGACACTCTCAATAGTGTAGGTGCCATCTAGCACTCTTAATAGTGTAGGTGCCATCTGGTACTCTTAATAGTGTAGGTACCATCTGACACTCTTAATAGTGTAGGTGCCATCTGGCACTCTTAATAGTGTAGGTGCCATCTGACACTCTTAATAGTGTAGGTGCCATCTGGCACTCTTAATAGTGTAGGTGCCATCTGACATTCTTAATAGTGTAGGTACCATCTGACACTCTTAATAATGTAGGTACCATCTGGCACTCTTAATAGTGTAGGTACCATCTGACACTCTTAATAGTGTAGGTGCCATCTGGCACTCTTAATAGTGTAGGTACCATCTGACACTCTTAATAGTGTAGGTGCCATCTGGCACTCTTAATAGTGTAGGTGCCATCTGACACTCTTAATAGTGTATGTGCCATCTGGCACTCTTAATAGTGTAGGTGCCATCTGGCACTCTTAATCTCAGAAAACATAGTAGTATTTCACATTATTGAAGTATTTTGTCTTGGTGCTGGTGAGAGGCTCTTGTTCCAAGGAACTGCGTTTATCCACCCCTTCCTTGGATTAAATCTGTTTTCATTTTACAAGTGGTATATGACCCCTGCTGGTTTATCGCTTTAACCTGATTAAAATGAAACAATTGTGAACGTCATTAGTTTTTTATTGGCTGGTGCATCTTAGCTAACAAATGAATAACACATTTTCTTGGAGTCTGTGCAATAACTGGAGAATGACTCTTCCGATTGGCTTGAAACTTTTAGTGCGGACGTGTTTTCCTCAAATGAAACTTCGTGTAAGTTTTAAACTGCAAATTTTATTAATCAAATTGATTTCTGTGAAATAACAGAACATTGTCTCTTCTGACCTGGAATAAGTCACAATGTTTGACTTTATTGGGTTGTTGTGAGTAAAGTTAGTGTGTTGTACTTGTGTGTGTCTATCACATCTGTCTATCACATCTGTTTATCATATCTGTCTATCACATCTGTCTATCACATCTGTTTATCATATCTGTCTATCACATCTGTCTATCACATCTGTCTACCACATCTATCACTTCTGTCTACCACATCTGTATACCACATCCGTCTACCAGATCTGTCTATCACATCTGTCTATCACATCTGTCTATCACATCTGTCTATCACATCTGTCTATCACATCTGTCTATCACATCTGCCTACCACATCTATCACATCTGTCTACCACATCTGTATACCATATCTGTATACCACATCCGTTTACCAGATCTATCTATCACATCTGTCTATCACATCTATCACATCTGTCTATCATATCTGTCAATCACATCTGTTTACCACATCTATCACATCTGTCTACAACATCTGTATACCACATCCGTCTACCAGATCTGTCTATCACATCTGTCTACCACATCTGTCTACCTCATCCGTCTACCACATCTGGCTATCACATCTGTCTACCACATCTATCACATCTGTCTATCACATCTGTTTATCACATCTGTCTACTACATCTGTCTATTACATTTGTATACCACATCTGTCTACCACATCTGTCTACCACATCTATCACATCTGTCTATCACATCTCTCTATCACATCTGTCTACCACATCTATCACATCTGTCTACCACATCTATCACCTCTGTTTATCACATCTATCACATCTGTTTATCACATCTATCACATCTGTTTATCACATCTGTCCACCACATCTGTCTATCACATCTATATACCACATCTGTCTACCACATCTGTCTACCACATCTGTCTATCACATGTCTACCACATCTGTCTGTCACATCTGTCTACCACATCTGTCCATCACATGTTTACCACATCTGTCTGTCACGTCTGTCTACCACATCTGTCTATCACATGTCTACCACATCTGTCTGTCACATCTGTCTACCACATCTGTCCATCACATGTTTACCACATCTGTCTGTCACGTCTGTCTACCACATCTGTCTCTCACATGTCTACCACATCTGTCTATCACGTCTGTCTACCACATCTGTCTATCACATGTCTACCACATCTGTTTACGTGCGTGACAAACTTAACCCGTAGTCTGCAGTTTTCCAGTTGCGTACCATGAGATAGAGGGGGATGGGGTTGTGTATTACAGGGATACCTTTCTATACAGGAATACCTTTCTATACAGGGATACCTTTCTAGAATCGCACAGCGACTGTAATACATCTAGTTATTGGTATAGTAATCGACGCTATAAACAACTGCTAACATCGGTCGCCAGGAGTAGCTGGAGCGTGACACACAGTCGCATTGAGCGTTCCGTTAACAGCCTTTGTATACAGTGACGTAACTGTGGTAGAAAATTACTTAGGATAAACCAATAAAATCAAACAGTGTGTCTACCCTAATTGTCGAAACGTTTTCCAGCCAAGAATTTCCCTAGAAAACCCCAGGGAAATTGATTTCCTAAGACCCCACGACGGGACTAGACGACTTGTAAACAATGACTCTCAGCGCTGCATAGCAACTCAAAAGAATTTCCTGTTTAAAGCACTGCCTCTTAATTTATCATCCTCGTACAGTCACTTCCTGAGTAGGCAACTTTGTTACTGTCCTTAGGGCAAAATGCCCATAAAATGTATGAAAACAACGTTTCGCTCAACTACAGCTGCATCCTGCCCTTATAAAGCTCTCCTACAACCGTAGGGTATCTTTATAAGTCTTGCTTTACTCCAAGTGTTTCTGAATAATCCAACTTTATTACTGTTGAGGTGATCTAGCTCCTTGTAAAACTATTTTTTCCTAGAACTAACATGCAAGACTCGTACGGAAGAACAAGACACAATACCGTGACTGGAATAATATACAAATAACTGGCACATAACAAAAAGAAGCTTAGAAAGACGTTTCGGTTCGACTCACAGGGAATTAATTCACAAGCAGCATTTATGTGTATCCAAATTCTCGACTCTTGTCACTCCATGACCCTGAAGATAGTATTACCATTGAGGGACGGGAGGGAGGGAACATGGGAGGGACACATGGTCGGAGGGAGGGAGGGACAGGGACAAGGGGATGAAGAAGGGAGAGGGAGGATGCCGGAGGCGGGAGGGAGTTGTCTGGCAATTGGTGGGGAAGGATGGGGGGATGGGGAAGGGGTCAGGAATGAGTGAAGAGGGGAGGTGGAAGACACAGAGGAACGTGTGTTAGTGAGAGCAGGCAACTGCGCGTTGAAAGCAGGGATGGTCGGGGTTGGGGGGGGATTAGCAGGTGTTAGAAGAGTGGGTTCTGCATATGAATGAAGAGGATTTGGTCACATAGGCAGATGTGTATAAGCAGAGTAAAGGATGTGTGAAGTGTGTATGTTGGGTCAGAGAGAAGCAAGTGTGTGAGTGGTTCTTATAGACCAGTATGTATGTTGAGTGTGTGTACTCGCCTAATTGTACTCACCTAATTTTGGTTGCAGGGGTCGAGACTCAGCTCCTGGCCCCGCCTCTTCCCTGAGTGCTACTAGGTCCTCTCTCTCCATGCTCCATGAGCTTTATCATACCTAATCTTAAAGCTATGTATGGTTCATGCCTCCACTACCTCACTTGCTAGGCTATTCCACTTCCTGACGACTCTATGACTGAATAAATACTTCCTAACATACCTTTGACTCAAGTGTGTGTGTGTGTGTGTGTACTCACCTAGTTGAGGTTGTGTGTGTGTGTGTGTGTGTGCGTGTGTGTGTGTGTGTGTGTGTGTGTGTGTGTGTGTGTGTGTGTGTGTGTGTGTGTGTGTGTGTGTGTGTGTGTGTGTGTGTGTGTGTGTGTGTGTATGTGTGTGTGTGTGTGTGTGTGTGTGTATACTCACCTATTTGTACTCACCTAGTTGTGGTTGCAGGGGTCGATTCATAGCTTCTGGCCCCGCCTCTTCACTGGTCGCTACTGGGTCACTCTCCCAAAAACAGGAGCTTTATCATACTTCTGCTTAGAGCTATGTATGGATCCTGCCTCCACGACATGGTTTCCCAAACTATTCCACTTCCTGACTACTCTGTGGCTGAAGAAATACTTCCTAACATCCCTGTGATTCATCTGTGTCTTCAACTTCCAACTGTGTCCCCTTGTTGATGTGTCCCATCTCTGGAACATCCTGTCTTTGTCCACCTTGTCAATTCCTCTCAGTATTTTATATGTCGTTATCATCTCCCCCCTATCTCTCCTGTCCTCAAGTGTCGTCAGGTCGATTTCCCTTAACCTCTCCTCGTACGACTTACCCCTTAGCTCTGGGACTAGTCGTCTTGCAAACCTTTGCACTTTCTCTAGTTTCTTTACGTGCTTGGCTAGGTGTGGGTTCCAAACTGGTGCCGCATACTCCAATATGGGCCTAACGTACACGGTGTACAGGGTCCTGAATGATTCCTTATTAAGATGTCGGAATGCTGTTCTTAGGTTTGCTAGGCGCCCATATGCTGCAGCAGTTATTTGGTTGATGTTCGCCTCAGGAGATGTGCCTGGTGTTATACTCACCCCAAGATCTTTTTCCTTGAGTGAAGTTTGTAGTCTCTGGCCCACTAGATTGTACTCTGTCTGTGGTTTTCTTTGCCATTCCCCATTCTTCATGACTTTGCACTTGGTGGGGTTGAACTCCATGAGCCAATTGCTAGACCAGGTCTGCAACCTGTCCAGACCCCTTCGTAGTTCTGCCTGGTCTTCGTCCGAATGAATTCTTCTCATCAACTTCGCATCATCTGCAAACAGGGACACGTCGGAGTCTATTCCTTCCGTCATGTCGTTCACATTTACCAGAACCAGCACTGGTCCTAGTACTAACCCCTGTGGGTCCCCATTCGTCACAGGTGCCCACTCTGACACCTCGCCACGTACCATGACTCGCTGCTGTCTTCCTGACAAGTATTCTCTGATCCATTGTAGTGCCTTCCCTGTTATCCATGCTTGATCCTCCAGTTTTTGCACTAATCTCTTGTGTGGAACTGTGTCAAACGCCTTCTTACAGTCCAAGAAAATGCAATCTACCCACCCCTCTCTCTCTTGTCTTACTGCTGTCACCCTGTCATAGAACTCCAGTAGGTTTGTGACACAGGATCTCCCGTCCCTGAAACCATGTTGGCTGCTGTTGATGAGATCATTCCTTTCTAGATGTTCCACCACTCTTCTCCTGATAATCTTCTCAATGACTTTGCATATTATACATGTTAGTGACACTGGTCTGTAGTTTAGTGTTTCTTGCCTGTCTCCTTTTTTAAAAATTGAGATTACATTTGCTGTCTTCAATATCTCAGGCAATCTCCCTGTTTCGATAGATGTGTTGAATATTGTTGTTAGAGGTACACATAGTGCCTTTGTTCGCTCTCTCAGGACCCATGGAGAGATGTTATCCGGCCCCATTGCCTTTGAGGTATCTAGCTCACTCAGAAGCCTTTTCACTTCTTCCTCGGTTGTGTGTATTGTGTCCAACACTTGGTGGTGTACCCCACCTCTCCATCTTTCTGGGGTCCCTTCTGTCTCCTCTGTGAACACTTCTTTGAATCTCATTTTGAGATCCTCAAATACTTCTCGGTCGTTTCTTGTTTTCTCTCCTCCTTCTTTCCTTAGCCTGATTACCTGGTCCTTGACTGTTGTTTTCCTCCTGATGTGGCTGTATAACAGCTTCGGGTCAGATTTGGCTTTCGCTGCTATGTCGTTTTCATATTGTCGTTCGGCCTCCCTTCCTACCTGTACATATTCATTTCTGGCTGTACGACTGCTCTCCTTTTTTTCCTGGGTCCTTTGCCTTCTATACTTCTTCCATTCCCTAGCACACTTGGTTTTTGCCTCCCTGCACCTTTGGGTGAACCATGGGCTCATCCTGGCTTTTTCATTATTCCTGTTACCCTTAGAAACAAACCTCTCCTCAACTTCCTTGCACATTGTTGTTACATATTCCATCATCTCATTAACTGGCTTCCCTGCCAGTTCTCTGTCCCTATGAACCCCGTTAAGGAAGTTCCTCATTCCCGCGTAGTCCCCTTTCCTGTAGTTTGGCCTCATTCGCCCGGCCCTTCCTGCTTTCCCCTCCACTTGTAACTCTACTGTGTATTCGAATCTTAAAACCATATGATCGCTGGCCCCAAGTGGTCTTTCATATGTGATGTCCTCAATATCTGCGCTACTCAAGGTGAATACTAGGTCAAATCTCGTTGGTTCATCCTCTCCTCTCTGGTAGTGTTCCTTACGTGTTGGTACATGAAGTTTTCCAGTACCACCTCCATCATCTTAAACCTCCATGTGTCTTGGCCCCCATGTGGCTCCAAGTTCTCCCAATCGATTTCCTTGTGGTTAAAGTCACCCATGATCAGGAGCTTTTCCCTGCATGCAAGCTCCTGGCCCCGCCTCTTCACTGGTCGCTACTAGGTCACTCTCCCTGAACCATGAGCTTTATCGTACCTCTGCTTAAAGCTATGTATGGATCCTGACTCCACTACATCGCTTCCCAAACTATTCCACTTCCTGACTACTCTGTGGCTGAAGAAATACTTCCTAACATCCCTTTGATTCATCTGTGTCTTCAACTTCCAACTGTGTCCCCTTGTTACTGTGTCCAGTCTCTGGAACATCCTGTCTTTGTCCACCTTGTCAATTCCTCTCAGTATTTTGTAAGTCGTTATCATGTCCCCCCTATCTCTCCTGTCCTCCAGTGTCGTCAGGTTGATTTCCCTTAACCTCTCCTCATAGGACATACCTCTTAGCTCTGGGACTAGTCTTGTTGCAAACCTTTGCACTTTCTCTAGTTTCTTTACATGCTTGGCTAGGTGTGGGTTCCAAACTGGTGCCGCATACTCCAATATGGGCCTAACGTACACGGTGTATAGGGTCCTGAACGATTCCTTATTAAGATGTCGGAATGCTGTTCTGAGGTTTGCCAGGCGCCCATATGCTGCAGCAGTTATTTGGTTGATGTGCGCTTCAGGAGATGTGCCTGGTGTTATACTCACCCCAAGATCTTTTTCCTTGAGTGATGTTTGTAGTCTCTGACCCCCTAGACTGTACTCCATCTGCGGTCTTCTTTGCCCTTCCCCAATCCTCATGACTTTGCACTTGGTG
>NC_091311.1:47940434-47945434 GCF_038502225.1 Cherax quadricarinatus
AACATAAAGTAGATGTTTCGCCAGTTTAGATTGTTTTATCATGACATCATAAACCAAACAGTAAATGATAAATAGATATGAAGTAGCTTTGCCACACACACATATTATTTGTCGCTATTTCTTGGAATTGCTCCGCCGATAAGAGGAGAGATACACCCTACTGTTACAAGGTTACTCCTCTGATGCCGCTCACCTACAACTACATCAATCGGTAAGTTTAATTGTATTTCAGTTGTTAGAATCTTTACAGTAACTCAACACTGCCTTGTTTAATTGTCTTTACATTTTCAGCCTTGATGTGTATTCCAGAGAGCAAGGTTTACGCTGTTATTCAGACCCATAAGTCCAAATTTACCAATTTTATTAAATAAACAGTGATCAATTATGAAGACCTTCCCCCTTGCTATAACTTCATCCCAATAGGGTCGGAGACCCTTGGAGCATGGGGCAAGTGTGCTCTAAAGTTCCTCAAAGAGCTGGGTGAAAAGCTCATCATAGAAACCAAGGACCACAGGGCGACCAGCTTCCTCTTTCAGAGACTCACTGTTGCGATCCAGAGAGGAAATGCCTGCAGCATTCTGGGCACGCGGCCCACCGCCGGGGAGCTAGACGAAGTATTCGAGATGTAGCTCTGAGTTACCTATGTTGTTTTACTTTCTATTGTATCTTTGTGAATGTTTTATCAATGTATTTTGTCTTTTCATAAAACATATATTAAATATAGGGGGTGGTAGGAGAAAATTCTCAAACAGCTTCAGGGAGAACCTTGAGTTTTCCCTGAAGCAAGTTTATTTTTTTCTCTGAGGATGAGGGTCCCCAGGACAGTTCTAGAGGTGGTACCTCTCTATATTTTATATATAAATATATATATATATATATATATATATATATATATATATATATATATATATATATATATATATATATATATAGTAAGGCTGATGCATGCAGGGGATGAGATGAAAAGCTGTAAGCCTTCTCCCTGAAAGCTGGCTGCCTTGGATCAAACGTGTAGCGCATGCTACACGCCAAGGTATTATCCAGTGTGGGTAGATTGGTAAAGCCCTGCGTACCTTGTCCTAAGGTTCATAGGTTCGAGTCTCCTTCAGCCAGAGATCAGTGCTTGTGTATATTTCGCATGCTCTCGCGAATTCCTTGCATATATATATATATATATATATATATATATATATATATATATATATATATATATATATATACATAATATATATATACATAAACTTTTTTAAGTGACTATTTCCCTTCAGTTGTTGTATTTTTATCTATATCCCCAGCCAAAAAATTACTTTAAATCTTAATGTCTTTCTAAGACCTTTATTTTTAGAGCAGAAACGAATATAAAAGTGAAGTAGATTTATGATGCAGTAATGGATAAGAACTCATGTGCATCATTTATAAACAGAAAAAAAAAACATTTTTCCTATGTAGTGACTCCTTCGTTGATGGTCGTTAGTGATGATGCTGAAACCAGGTTTTTTTCTTTTAAATAGACACACACCTGTCATCACTGATATCCAGACGGTTTAGGTTATTGTAGGCAAGATTCTTCTGGAAACAGGACAATTGTTTCCTGGCGTGGATCTTAGTCATATGGGTTGGGCAAATATTTTGTTAGTCGGATGGATTGTGAAGACCTGCCTAGTATGGGCCAACAGACCTACTGCAGTGTTCCTCCTTATGTTCTATGATGACCCACCACTGCAGCTTTTGGTCATCCGAATGAGGCCTTCCGCTGGCGTACCAGTCCACTCCTTTAAAAGGTGATATTAATTTTATAAGTTTCTAGCCTTACTTTTTACATGCATAATTGTTGAAAAAGTTGTTGCACACGAGAAGGTGATGGAAACTGGCACAAGAACCTCCAAAGTTACTTTTTAGTAACTTTGGGAATATCTAAAGTTCGTCCACCGGCACCCACAACATGACTGAGTGAGAATGTCCAACTCACTGCGCCAGCAGTGAAAGTGAACAGGTACTGTACGAGTCAAGATGACGGTCTTCGAGGCTTTGAGAAGAAAACGACAAATTACAACATTAACTTAAACAGCTTAATAAAATAAACAAAATATATGCCACAACAAATAATATTTTTCAATATTGATTTAATTAATAGAGAAGTAAAATAAACAGAATTTAATACTAAAAAAAAAATATTTTCCAATGTCTCTCATAGACGAAATATCTTGATGTAATCGATGTTTCTCGTGACCCCCAGTTTTCTTTCTCGTGACCCCCAGTTTTCTTTCTCGTGACCCCCAGTTTTCTTTCTCGTGACCCCCAGTTTTCTTTCTCGTGACCCCCAGTTTTCTTTCTCGTGACCCCCAGTTTTCTTTCTCGTGACCCCCAGTTTTCTTTCTCGTGACCCCCAGTTTTCTTTCTCGTGACCCCCAGTTTTCTTTCTCGTGACCCCCAGTTTTCTTTCTCGTGACCCCCAGTTTTCTTTTTCGTGACCCCCAGGGACTAAAAGTTACCCTGGTTAAGACCACCTTCACGGTGTTGAAGGACTCTTGATCCAAGGAAACGAAGTAACCGTTGGATCCCAGACTCTCTGTGATCTCAACAAACTATACCTGAAGTAATATGCAGGTACAGAGAACTATAATTGTCTAGTGCCATATTAAACATCAGATATACGAATGATCAATGAATACTAACCTTTTTATCAGTGATTATTATTATTATAACAATTATTATTATTATTATTATTATTACTGTTATTATTATTACTATTATTATTACTATTATTATTATTATTATTATTATTATTATTATTATTATTATTATTATTATTATTATAGCTATTATTTTATGATTATTATTATTATTATTATTATTATTATTATTATTATTATTATTATTATTATTATTATTATTATTATTATTATTATTATTATTATTTAACCACACCTGTTGTCTTCTGGCTAGGTAAGGTGTTCCAGAGAAAGCAATATTCGCCATCATTCAGTCAATAGCTGTCTTGTTATAAGTGACAGACATTACAATTCAAATGACCGTCTGAACTGTAACTCCATCCCCGCCATCGACGTGAATCCAGGACTCAAGCTGCTCGCTCACACTCCAAAAACACATAAAATCCCTGAAGCCAGTGGTCTCCACTCACTCTGATCTAACACACGCATGCTTGTCCGCTGACTATTCAAACTCTTAGTTCAGATGGCTCAGAGAACTTCCTCAGATGGTTCAAGGAACTTCCTTAGATGGTTCAAGGAACTTTTCAGATGGTTCAAGGAACTTCCTCAGATGGTTCAAGGAACTTCCTCAGATGGTTCAAGGAACTTCCCCAGACGGTTCAAGGAACTTTTCAGATGGTTCAAGGAACTTCCTCAGATGGTTCAAGGAACTTCCTCAGATGGTTGAAGGAACCCCCTCAGATGATTCAAGGAACTTCCTCAGATGGTTCAAGGAAATTCCTCAGATGGTTCAAGGAACTTTTCAGATGGTTCAAGGAACTTCCTCAGATGATTCAAGGAACTTTTCAGATGGTTCAAGGAACTTCCTCAGATGGTTCAAGGAACTTCCTCAGATGGTTCAAGGAACTTCCTCAGATGGTTCAAGGAACTTCCTCAGATGGTTCAAGGAAATTCCTCAGATGGTTCAAGGAACTTCCTCAGATGGTTCAAGGAACTTCCTCAGATGGTTCAAGGAACTTCCTCAGATGGTTCAAGGAACTTCCTCAGATGGTTCAAGGAACTTCCTCAGATGGTTCAAGGAAATTCCTCAGATGGTTCAAGGAACTTCCTCAGATGGTTCAAGGAACTTCCTCAGATGGTTCAAGGAACTTCCTCAGATGGTTCAAGGAACTTCCTCAGATGGTTCAAGGAACTTCCTCAGATGGTTCAAGGAACTTCCTCAGATGGTTCAAGGAACACAAAATTCCTGATCTTGAATTTATTCAATAATGTCTGGTGTAAGTCATTTAGATTTATTTTATTTAAGATTTATAAATATGATGACTCTCAGCATGTGATTCTCAGCATGTGATTCTCAGCATGTGATTCTCAGCATGTGATTCTCAGCATGTGATTCTCAGCATGTGATTCTCAGCATGTGATTCTCAGCATGTGATTCTCAGCATGTGATTCTCAGCATGTGATTCTCAGCATGTGATTCTCAGCGTGTGATTCTCAGCATGTGATTCTCAGCATGTGATTCTCAGCATGTGATTCTCAGCATGTGATTCTCAGCATGTGACTCTCAGCATGTGATTCTCAGCATGTGATTCTCAGCATGTGATTCTCAGCATGTGATTCTCAGCATGTGATTCTCAGCATGTGATTCTCAGCATGTGATTCTCAGCATGTGACTCTCAGCATGTGATTCTCAGCATGTGACTCTCAGCATGTGATTCTCAGCATGTGATTCTCAGCATGTGATTCTCAGCATGTGATTCTCAGCATGTGACTCTCAGCATGTGATTCTCAGCATGTGATTCTCAGCATGTGATTCTCAGCGTGTGATTCTGTTATTACTGTTCTTGCTGTTGAACAACGGTTTAGTGCCGATGAGATAGCGTAGGTAGCAATGATACGGCCATAGACTAGTTTGGCTTTAATTGGAAAGGAGTGAGTACACAACGGGCAATGTGAGGGAATGACCGATAGCCAGTCCGTGGCGGGGGAGCACTAGTACCTCTCTAGTCAGTCGGCGGGGATGTGAGGACGAATGGGCCCAGCATCCCATTGACCTGGGTAAGCCTACAGAGGGCAGCACTTAAATGCCGCGAAATATGAACTAAGCTGGCAGACGGCATAGGCTGTCTGTGCTGACAGTACAGGCTGTCAACAATTCTCAGCATGTGATTCTCAGCGTGTAGATTCAGATGGACATGTAATAAATGAGTGATACAAGTGACTAAGAGTTACTGAAGTTCATACTTTGAGTTACTTAATACTTTAGCCCTAGAGAAATGGTGCAAAATATTAACATGGTGGAAATATAAACATAAATATAGTGAACTG
>NC_091311.1:47950434-48077934 GCF_038502225.1 Cherax quadricarinatus
ACTATACTCTCATACATTCCCCTCTTTGCTTCCATGGACAAAGTTCTTTGTCTCCACAGACTCCTCAGAGCACCACTCGCCTTGTTTCCCTCGTCACTTTTATGATTCACCTCATCTCTCATCGACCCATCTACTGACACGTCTACTCTTAAATATCTGAATACATTCACCTCCTCCATACTCTCTCCCTCCAATGTGATATCCAATTTTTCTTTGCCTAATTATTTTGATATCCTCGTCATCTTACTCTTTCCTATATTGGCTTTAGAGAGTATAATGCTGAAGTTAAGAGAGTAAGGCATTGAGGTTTAGAGTAAGATTTTTACATTCTGAGAGCAAGATGTTGAGTTTCAGAGCATAAGATGATTAGAGAGTAAGATGTTGAGGGTTAGAGTAAGATGTTGACATTTTGAAAGTAATATGTTTTTATTCAGAAAGTACCATTTATCACATCGAACTCCACACAAGTAACACCATCAACATTCACAGTTACAACATGAGTAACATACGCTGAGAAGAGCCTCAAACGAACTCACACTGAGAGATGATTATCACTGTTTTATTCCCTAAGAAGAGCTAAACTCATAAGGTATCTAGTGCCAGGGGTATTGTTTCTTCTGTCAGGTTCCATAACGCAGTGTGATTTCACTTAATGTGGTAATTTGTGAGGGTGACCTGAAAGACTTCAGTAGGGCAAAGAGTTTCATCGGCTTGAGAGATTTCGTTCCAGCAGCGCTGGAGTTACAGTCACATGGAAATCAAAATCTCTCGGGATCTAACCCATACACATGAGACAAAATTTTTATGGCGTTGTCTCCATCATTACAGAACGGGTCAACAAAAACAATATAGAAGGAAAAAAAAGAGGGGAGGGCAGAGAAATTTGGGATAAAACTGGTCATCCAAGAATGAGGCCTTGTCATGGACCGGGCCACGGGGGCGTTGACCCCCGGAACACCCTCCCTCCAGGTTTACGTGGAACACCCTCCAGGTATACATCAATAAGGAAACAAATGCAGATTTATTGTTGCAATAGCCTCTCAAAATTCTGGAATTACATTACTTGCACCATCCTGAACCTCGTAAACAAAATCTACTTCACCTGTACTAAGCAAAACCCGAACATCCACTAAATGTAGGCTGATAAAACATATGTTGGGCGGGGCTATGCTGCGTTACTGAATATTACATTAATTTTCCAGAGTGGCAAGGCTGCTAAGCTAGTTTAATAAAAAAAATGTACACTGTGCTAGTGGCACGGTTATGTACAAGGTACGACAGTCGGCACACACACACACACACACACACACACACACACACACACACACACACACACACACACACACACACACACACACACACACACACACACACACACACACACACACACACACACACACATTGACTCAACGACCAACCGTCTCTGCCTGAGTCACTGTCTGAACGCTGACCTGGCACTATTCAAAAGACCCTCTATGGGTACGTGGGCGGCCAGGCAGTCAGTGATACGAGTGTGAGCAAGGAGATAGGTACGGTTGCGGGCGTTACACACATTATCTGTAATTATACGTACTACCAGCCTACGTGAGTATTTCTTACCTAATCCACGTGTCGAACTCCCACATGATAAATGGTAACTAACACACACACACACACACACACACACACACACACACACACACACACACACACACACACACACACACACACACACACACACACACACACACATATATATATATATATATATATATATATATATATATATATATATATATATATATATATATATATATATATATATATAAACACTTATAATTCACACAGTACTGCTGTGTAGTTATTCCTAGTGATTAAAATTACTCTTAGTCCTCTTATTTACTGAATAAAAGAAAACACTTAGTGGTGCCATGGTCCACGACACCTGAGCCAGAGGGGTAGAGTTGTAGGCTTAGATGCGGCCTAAAGGAGCGAGCCTGCTTGAGTGAGGGAGAGGCAGGCAACGCTGTCCACAGCCACCAACAGATAGAAGCACTGAGATTGACTTATAACGAGGTATGAACCTATGGCGGGAGATTTTTGAAAGGCAGAACTTCGAGAATTGCATCAGTGTCTACACATATGCCAGGAACAATTGCTGATGGTACTACATGCACATTTATTAGCAAAGTATTTGGGAGTAAATATATCTTATCTGTACTCGAGCAAGATATGTCACGTCAGACACATGCGGGAGTCAAGTCGAGTTCTGGTTTGATAAGAAAGATTCTATACTAAACACAGCGTTGACGATACCATCTACTCATATCTAACAGCAGTTAACAGCTGCACTACATTTCTACTAGAAGGCTAGATGCACTTCAGCCACAGAACCAACGGCACCCAGATTGCATAACGGCAGTCATCCGTCCCCAGCCACAGGGACAGAACCACTGAGTCAGAGCCACAGGGACTGAACCACTGAATCAGCGCCACAGGGCTGAACCAGGGACCCCAGCCATATACACATTATTGTTAACCACAGTTTAATGCCATCTGCTCTCCTTCGGGAGCCAATGGGTCAATCATTATGATGAAACAGACCACCCGTAAAGGGACGATTTTCCTGACGGAAACCTGAAAGTACAAGCCGACACAGGGAGAAATCTCAGAGAGGGATAGTAGCAGGGTGAGCTGCAATGAGACAGCAGATGAGCAGCAGATAAGCTTAGAGCTGGGGCCTGACTGAAGGCATAAATAACTTGGGTGACCTGTTTGCTGAAGACGTATGTTATTTTACCAGCATGATAAATTTTTCTACACCCTTCTAATACAATTGTTTTGCCTCTGGCAATTATATGTGCTACTGGTTTTCCTATATCAGTATGTTCAGAAACTGTCTACCATTACTTATACGATTATGGGGAAATACGGTTACAGGATGCCAAGTATCTCACTTCAGAGATCCGAGTTGTAAGTTTTGGGTGACGACATGTAATTCTGACAGCAACTGTGTGTGTGGGCGACGTCAGGGTCAACTAACAAGCCCGAGTTAGTGGACACTATCTTGCCCCTTTATTTTACTCCTTACACTGCCTTGCTTATAGTCCTGCTTTGCTTAGACGCCTGTCTAACTTAGACACCTGTCTAACTTAGACACCTGTCTAACTTAGACACCTGTCTAACTTAGACACCTGTTTAACTTAAATGCGAGCCTCCCGCTCGCTGCTAGCTTATCCTTATATCAGCGGCAGGAAATACCAATCTTTATCAGCCTTGCAGCCCTGATAAGAGATTTTGCCTAAACTGGCGGTGTTTTCACCTGATGGGTAGGTGGAAAAAATGATTGATGGTGATAATTATGATGATAACGATGATGATGATGATGAAGATGATGATGATGATGATGGTGGTGGTGGTATACCTAGAGAGAGTTTCGGGGGTCAACGCCCCCGCGGCTCGGTCTAAGACCAGGCTTCGTGGTGGATCAGGGTCTGATCAGCCAGGCTGTTACTACTGGTGGTGAAGAAGTTTTTTATTTACTGTGGTTTTGTAACTGAAACGAAAACCAAAAAGTTAAGAGATTGTCTTACGCCCACCTGTAGACAGTGGTAATCTAAGTGGTTTATCAAGTATGGAGTGTCTGACTCTTTCTCCCCTGGGTAAAGTGGTCAACTGAATACTCGAGTTAACAACTTGGTTAAGAGGAGGAAATCTGTGAGTGGCCACTTATGTGGTATTTACTAATTAGCTCTGTCAAGAGTAATTAGGAAGTACATTCCATGCCACTGGTATGAAAACAGTGGTGATTATTTTATTAGTAGTTATGTAGGTAGTCCTACACGGTGATTCCTCGTGTACTAGTAATGAAGGTAGTCCTACACGGTGGTGATTCCTCGTGTAATAGTAATTAATGTAGGTAGTCCTACACGGTGGTGATTCCTCGTGTACTAGTAATGTAGGTAGTCCTACACGGTGATTCCTCGTGTACTAGTAATGTAGGTAGTCCTACACGGTGATTCCTCGTGTACTAGTAATGTAGGTAGTCCTACACGGTGATTCCTCGTGTACTAGTAATGTAGGTAGTCCTACACGGTGATTCGTCGTGTACTAGTAATGTAGGTAGTCCTACACGGTGATTCCTCGTGTACTAGTAATGTAGATAGTCCTACACGGTGATTCCTCGTGTACTAGTAATGTAGATAGTCCTACACGGTGATTCCTCGTGTACTAGTAATGTAGATAGTCCTACACGGTGATTCCTCGTGTACTAGTAATGAAGGTAGTCCTACACGGTGATTCCTCGTGTACTAGTAATGAAGGTAGTCCTACACGGTGGTGTATCCTCGTGTACTAGTAATGTAGGTAGTCCTACACGGTGATTCCTCGTGTACTAGTAATGTAGATAGTCCTACACGGTGATTCCTCGTGTACTAGTAATGTAGATAGTCCTACACGGTGATTCCTCGTGTACTAGTAATGTAGATAGTCCTACACGGTGATTCCTCGTGTACTAGTAATGAAGGTAGTCCTACACGGTGGTGTATCCTCGTGTACTAGTAATGTAGGTAGTCCTACACGGTGATTCCTCGTGTACTAGTAATGTAGGTAGTCCTACACGGTGATTCCTCGTGTACTAGTAATGTAGGTAGTCCTACACGGTGATTCCTCGTGTACTAGTAATGTAGATAGTCCTACACGGTGATTCCTCGTGTACTAGTAATGTAGATAGTCCTACACGGTGATTCCTCGTGTACTAGTAATGAAGGTAGTCCTACACGGTGGTGATTCCTCGTGTACTAGTAATGTAGGTAGTCCTACACGGTGGTGATTCGTCGTGTACTAGTAATGTAGGTAGTCCTACACGGTGATTCCTCGTGTACTAGTAATGTAGATAGTCCTACACGGTGATTCCTCGTGTACTAGTAATGTAGATAGTCCTACACGGTGATTCCTCGTGTACTAGTAATGTAGATAGTCCTACACGGTGATTCCTCGTGTACTAGTAATGAAGGTAGTCCTACACGGTGGTGTATCCTCGTGTACTAGTAATGTAGGTAGTCCTACACGGTGATTCCTCGTGTACTAGTAATGAAGGTAGTCCTACACGGTGGTGATTCCTCGTGTACTAGTAATGTAGGTAGTCCTACACGGTGGTGATTCGTCGTGTACTAGTAATGTAGGTAGTCCTACACGGTGGTGATTCGTCGTGTACTAGTAATGAAGGTAGTCCTACACGGTGGTGATTCCTCGTGTACTAGTAATGTAGGTAGTCCTACACGGTGGTGATTCCTCGTGTACTAGTAATGAAGGTAGTCCTACACGGTGGTGATTCCTCGTGTACTAGTAATGTAGGTAGTCCTACACGGTGGTGATTCGTCGTGTACTAGTAATGTAGGTAGTCCTACACGGTGGTGTATCCTCGTGTACTAGTAATGTAGGTAGTCCTTCACGGTGGTAATTACATACCATCAGGTAGTCTTGGTATGGACTGAATGGTTGTTTTGTATTATATTTTCACAATCTCACATGTGATCCCTCACCATCACACTCACCCTCTCCCCTTGGCTACACCCCCCCACCCCCCCACGCCTGCAAACCACCACCCCGTCATCCCCACCCCGTACACCACAACCCTCTTCATCCCCACCCCCTACACCACTACCCCCTTCATCCCCACCCCCTTCACCATTACCCCTTCAACCACTACCCCTTCATCCCTACCCCTTACACCACTACCCCTTTAATCCCCACTCCTTACACCACTACCCCCTTCATCCCCACCCCTTATACCACTACCCCTTTCATCCCCACCCCCTACACCTCTACCCCTTCATCCCCTCCCCCTACACCACTACTCCCTTCATCCCACCCCTGCACCACCACCCCAGCACCACCACCCCCTGCACCACCACTCCTACACCACCACCACTACATCACCACCCACCACACTACCCCACACCACTACTAAAATCTATATTACAGTGTAATCCATCGAGAATACGGTAAAATTCTCCAGGCGGATATAAGCCAAGTTTTCCAATGAACTGCGGAAAATAGTATTTAATGAGGACAAATTTCAGTTACTCCGTTAAGAAAACCTTAACGAAATAATAGTTAGAACGGAGTATACTACAAACTCTAACCACACATTACAGCGAGAAACTAATGTGAAGGATTTGGGATTGTTAATTAATGTCAGAGGATCTCGCCTTCAGTTACTTTAAATACCTTAATTACTGGAAACGTTTGAAGTCCCTTGTACGCCTTGGAATGCAGGCGAGAGACATGCATCATAATCTACACCTGCAAAATTCTACAGGGGCTGGTCCCAAATCTGCACACGGAAATCACTCCCTGAGAGAGCAAAAGGCTTTACAAACGGTGTAACATACCCTCAATGTAATACAGGGATGTCATGAATACACTGAAAGACACAGTAAGTGCCCAGGGCCCAAGACTGTTCAACAGCTTCCCATCATACATAAGGAAAATGACAAATGAGACAACTATACAACATTCTGGTATCTTTATTCTGGAAACGTTTCGCCACCCAGTGGCTTCTTTAGTCCAGTGCAGAAAAATAGTGGAGGATGAGGAAGCGTTTGAGGTAATCAATCCCTCAGCCTGGAGTCTGTGTGTTTAGTCCATCAGTCTTGATATGACCACCACTCCCTACATATCACCAGTCTCTGCTGTTGGTAACATCACTAGGGTTTCTAGGAAACTTTATTCAAGATCTTTATTCCTGCTTACAGACGCTCCTCACTGTGTGTATGTGTGTGTGTGTGTGTGTATGTGTGTGTGTGTGTGTGTGTGTGTGTGTGTGTGTGTGTGTGTGTGTGTGTGTGTGTGTGTGTGTGTGTGTGTGTGTGTGTGTGTGTGTGTGCGTGCGTGCGTGTAATGACTTGACGCAAGGACACAGGGATAAACAGACATCCAGGAGGATTACTTCTCCTCGAAACATGAAGCAATAGTGCAACACTGGTGCAACAGGCACACAAGCAAGGCGAGGCGGGGCACGGTGCTTGCCAGCAGCTTGCTGGGGTTACAGTGTAAACTGTTAGCATGTAAATAGCTGGAGATGGAGATTCGCCTGCAAAACTTGCATCTGTGCTCACAGTGGTGCCTATGCTAACCTTCCTATGGTGTAGAAATATACCTAGTTGGACGAATCTTATTGTGGCTAGCTGGTCCAATGGCTAACGTGACGGTCTGGAGTTTTGAGACTCTCTGACCGCGGGTTCAAATCCCGCCCGTGGTATGGACTGAAGCCTATCTTGTCCTCCTCTGAGTCACTAAGTTTTAACTAAGAGTGTTCAAGGTCAATGATGTAACGACCTGTTGATATCATTAATGTTGTGATGACCTTTGAAGGTCACTGATGTTGTCATGATTTCTCAAGATCATTAATGTTGTAATGACCTGTCAAGGTCCTTGATGCTGTAATGACTTCTCAGGGGTACTGATGCGTTGTGATGATCTCTCAAGGTCGTTGATGTGCGTGCTGTGGTGACTTTGCAAAGTCACTAACATGTTGTCATGTCAAAATCATTGATGTTGTGATGACCTAGTATAGTCATTAATATTGTAATGGCATCTCAAGATCCGTGATATTGTCATGACTTCTCAAGACCACTAATGCTGTAATGACTTCACAAGGTCACTGATGTCTGATGATTTTTTTCAAGGTCACTGATGTTATGCGATGACTTCCCTGGTCACTGATGATGTGATGGCTTGTTATGAATGCCTCTTTGCATAGTGGTGCCTCTTCAATTAAGAAACCTGTTGACTTGAAACCTTTTTGCTGTTGCGTGAGAGTGATATTGTAATCAAGATCGGCAATCCTTATTGTGACATCACACACATTAATTAATTTTGGATATGGGAAGTTCACTGACCTCTTTTAGACCACGCATTCTAGAAAGAGTAAGTTAGAGTGAGGAGAAGAAGGAGATCAGGTTAGGTCAGAGCTGGGGAGAACCTGGTGAGTATGAAATACGGGAGTTTTCGGTGGAGGGAGTGAGAGCACTTAATGGTCGTTTCATCATGGGAAGAATTCAAATTACAACAGTGGAGGAAATTTAAAGGACTGGCAGTGGAGCTAAGAAGACAGTAGACTTTAAATTGTTAGTGGTATCATTCTTCTAGTATTTTAGCTTTTCCTCTCTCCCTTTCTCCTCTGGGTAAGTGGTTAACTGATTATCCATCGTTTTCACCTGCACTTTGGTCTTCTTTGTAATGCTATGTTTCTGAAGTACACTTCTAGTGCCACTTGGTTCATCCTCTCCAAATACTGGTTCAAGTTCTCTTTTAACATTTTCTTCCCACTTGATGTTATTGCTAAAGTTAAATTTGCTAAACATACCTTCAGTATTGAACGTGTTTCGTTAATTTAGACCAGTGGGTATACATGTTTGAACTTTTATTAGGTCGTGGCCTAAGTTTACTCTTTTAGACATTATTTCCTGCACTGGATCCTCATTACTTGTGAGTATCCTCTAATCTGGTCAGTTATGCTATTTCCTGGCATAAGGAGAATTTATTGCAGTCTTAGTATTCCAGTTGAGTGAGACTGTCCATGCAGACTGGCTCCTGGGATTCTCTCTGCTACTATCAATGCTACGCGTGCCCGAAAGGAATGTGAGAAAACATTTGTGAATCGTTCTTTTGCAGTAGTTTTACATACAAACATCAAATTTTGCTGTTACCTTGTCTGAAGATCACCAGAGAGGAACCTCAAACGATACCCACACAAGGTGACCTGGATCTCCAGGGAGAATGACCTCTCAAAGCATTTGAAGCAACAGGTGGCTTGATAGGCCAGTGTAGCAGCGTGAGGGGAAGTGAGGTGCTGCGCAGGAACGAGCTGGGGGGAGAGAAGAGTCTGCCAGGGAGGCGGGGGTCAGATGCAAGGAAGGAGCAAGCGTATGAGAGAGCGGAAGAGCCTAATAAATACAAGTCCACATAAATACAGTTACACAAATTATCGTACTTATGTGTAAATTACCTAAGACAACCCAAAAAAGTCAAAGTGACTTATTTCCATTGTGGTCTAACTGACTGATGTCAAGGGCGCTTTATATCTTCTTTGTTAAGCTTGGAACAAAAATTCGGTGCTCATTGGTAATTTCTCTCTTTCTCTGTATGTGTGTATGTGCGTTTTAAAGTCCAGTCAGAGGGGTATTTCAAGGCACGGTGTTGGATTCACAAGACGTGCTGAATGAAGTCAATAGTGAAGACAAGGCACTCACAGAGTCGTGGCCTCGGCTGAAGCTTCTTCTTCACACCCTTTCTTCTCTTCACTGTAGTCACTGTTGAAGTGCTGAATGTAAACCAATATTGTTATTATTCTCCTTCTCAAGGTCACTGATGCTGTATGTGTGTGATGAGTTCTCAAGGTCACTGATGTTGTATGTGTGTGATGAGTTCTCAAGGTCACTGATGTTGTATGTGTGTGATGAGTTCTCAAGGTCACTGATGCTGTATGTGTGTGATGAGTTCTCAAGGTCACTGATGCTGTATGTGTGTGATGAGTTCTCAAGGTCACTGATGTTGTATGTTTGTGATGAGTTCTCAAGGTCACTGATGCTGTATGTTTGTGATGAGTTCTCAAGGTCACTGATGCTGTATGTTTGTGATGAGTTCTCAAGGTCACTGATGCTGTATGTTTGTGATGATATCATGTGGGAGTTCAACGTGGATTGGGTAAAGTAATACTCACGTAGGCTGGTAGTACGTATAATTACAGATAATGTGGGGAACGCCCTTACAGCCGTGACCTATCTGCTCACTCTCGTACAACTGACTGACTGGCCGCCCACAGTACCCATATGTGAGGGGGTCTTTGAATACTGCCAGGTCAGCACATGAGTTCAGACAGTGACTCAGGCAGAGACGGTTGGTCGTGAGTCAACTGGCACAGTGGATACTGGTAACTGGTTACTACTACTGAGAGCTCGGCAACGCTAACGTATGTCGTCCCGACATACAACTAATACAAACTAGAGATGGCAGGTATAAGGCTTGGGCTGATTCTATACAATGTCAAAGTGCACAACAATTAAACATTATAACATACATAAGTAGAACATTGGAATGGAAGCTTACGTAACTGAAACTGTAATGCAATACAAGGTATAATATAGCACAACTTAAAACTCAACAAATGAACATCGAACTCAACGTTGAGATTACAAGTGATAAAAAAAAAGTTTGATCGATCGATCTGTATTCATGTGATCTACGGATTCTGAGGGAGGAATATATACAAAGAAAGAGTGTTTAACAGAAAGACAGATTCGGTGCACTCAAATCTAGACTGTTAACTCTCAGAATGCGGAGAGAACATGAACACAAAAAAAAATTCTTGAATACTGATAAGTTGATACTGTAATTATTCATCTATACAGGTTATTTACATTTAACCCCAACTCTGCTAGGGTGAGATTGACATATGCAGAATGGGTGTCATCTCTGGGAGGATCAAACTCTGTAGCATTGGCTAACTCATGCTGTATTTGAGGCAAATCTGAATTGGATGTTACAAATGATACTTGAGGATTTCTCAATACCTGTCGTGTACGTAGGGAATAACGACATTCAGGTTGATCGTCTGACTGAGTATCAGAGGAAGAGAGTACAGGATCAGGAGGATTGTCAGAGTCTGTCACATTAGTCTGGGTTGGAACATCATTATCATCACATACTAACTTCATATGATCTAAATGCGATTCTTTATACTGACCAGTACTAATCTCTCTAACCTTATACTTATTACCAGTGATATGTTCAACTACTCGATAAGGACCAACAAACTTTTGATCAAGCTTTGGCATTGCAGACGTTTTGTTAAAGTTAATCAGCATAACTCTCGAACCACAAAATTTGACTAACACAAGCCTATCCGATGTTATCCTGACGCCAAATGACTTCGAACAGGCGATAAATGACATGCCCATGCACTCTGCCCCAGGGCCAGACTCATGGAACTCTGTGTTCATCAAGAACTGCAAGAAGCCCCTATCACGAGCCTTTTCCATCCTATGGAGAGGGAGCATGGACACGGGGGTCGTCCCTCAGTTACTAAAAACAACAGACATAGCCCCACTCCACAAAGGGGGCAGTAAAGCAACAGCAAAGAACTACAGACCAATAGCACTAACATCCCATATCATAAAAATCTTTGAAAGGGTCCTAAGAAGCAAGATCACCACCCATCTAGAAACCCATCAGTTACACAACCCAGGGCAACATGGGTTTAGAACAGGTCGCTCCTGTCTGTCTCAACTACTGGATCACTACGACAAGGTCCTAAATGCACTAGAAGACAAAAAGAATGCAGATGTAATATATACAGACTTTGCAAAAGCCTTCGACAAGTGTGACCATGGCGTAATAGCGCACAAAATGCGCGCTAAAGGAATAACAGGAAAAGTCGGTCGATGGATCTATAATTTCCTCACTAACAGAACACAGAGAGTAGTCGTCAACAGAGTAAAGTCCGAGGCAGCTACGGTGAAAAGCTCTGTCCCACAAGGCACAGTACTAGCTCCCATCTTGTTCCTCATCCTCATATCCGACATAGACAAGGATGTCAGCCACAGCACCGTGTCTTCCTTTGCAGATGACACCCGAATCTGCATGACAGTGTCTTCCATTGCAGACACTGAAAGGCTCCAGGCGGACATCAACCAAATCTTTCAGTGGGCTGCAGAAAACAATATGAAGTTCAACGATGAGAAATTTCAATTACTCAGATATGGTAAACATGAGGAAATTAAATCTTCATCAGAGTACAAAACAAATTCTGGCCACAAAATAGAGCGAAACACCAACGTCAAAGACCTAGGAGTGATTATGTCGGAGGATCTCACCTTCAAGGACCATAACATTGTATCAATCGCATCTGCTAGAAAAATGACAGGATGGATAATGAGAACCTTCAAAACTAGGGAGGCCAAGCCCATGATGACACTCTTCAGGTCACTTGTTCTATCTAGGCTGGAATATTGCTGCACTCTAACAGCACCTTTCAAGGCAGGTGAAATTGCCGACCTAGAAAATGTACAGAGAACTTTCACGGCGCGCATAACGGAGATAAAACACCTCAATTACTGGGAGCGCTTGAGGTTTCTAAACCTGTATTCCCTGGAACGCAGGAGGGAGAGATACATGATTATATACACCTGGAAAATCCTAGAGGGACTAGTACCAAACTTGCACACGAAAATCACTCACTACGAAAGCAAAAGACTTGGCAGACGATGCACCATCCCCCCAATGAAAAGCAGGGGTGTCACTAGCACGTTAAGAGACCATACAATAAGTGTCAGGGGCCCGAGACTGTTCAACTGCCTCCCAGCACACATAAGGGGGATTACCAACAGACCCCTGGCAGTCTTCAAGCTGGCACTGGACAAGCAACTAAAGTCAGTTCCTGATCAGCCGGGCTGTGGCTCGTACGTTGGTTTGCGTGCAGCCAGCAGCAACAGCCTGGTTGATCAGGCGCTGATCCACCAGGAGGCCTGGTCACAGACCGGGCCGCGGGGGCGTTGACCCCCGAAACTCTCTCCAGGTAAACTCCAGGTAAACCTACTTTGATTTTGGATGGCTTTGCTCGAGTGTTTGCGACTCTTGTAAATTCAGCTGTTGATTTATGAAGTGTTTCACGGATTCTTCTAAAAACACTTTGAGCTAAGCTGGTACGAGTTGCTATGAAATCATCAGGGTTGTAATTTGGTTTCGGGTTAGAATATAACAACTCATAAGGCAAACGTTTATCTACACCATACAATGCATAATGTGGAGTGTCACCTATAGAAACATTGTAAGCAGAATTTATAGCACACTGCACATCAGGTATAACTTCATCCCAAGTTTCACTGTTGGGATTGATAGTGGCTCTCAAGACATCAAGTACTTTCTTATTGGTTCGTTCCGCTAACCCATTGCTGGCAGGATGATGAGGAACAATGGTGGATTTAGAGATCTTGTACAAGGTACACAAATTTTCAAGAATTTCATTACAGAATTCACCTCCATTATCTGTTACTAGGGACTTAGGTGTGGTATGCCTGCAGATAATGCGTTCTTTAAACGCTTTAGCTACTGTCTCGGCAGTCTTATCTGCAATAGGAACTAACTCACAATATCTGGTGAAATGGTCTACCATAACACACAGATGTTTGTTACCTTGGAGGGAACATTGGAAATTAGTTAACAAATCTAGCGCAACTCTTTCCCACGGTTCGCTAGTAGTTGGATATACTTGGATTGGATTAGGACCATTAGCATTACCTTTATGTTGCATGCAGACACTACATTTCTTAACATACTCAGAAATATCAGTTGCCATACGAGGCCAAAAGTATTTCAATCTGGCTTGTTTTACTGAACGATCCATACCATGTAAGGCTACATTCACTAGTGACTGTGGAATTACTAACTGGTATACTCTTCTGCTAGGAGTACCCAACTCGGCTGTTCGATACAGTAATTCTTGGTTCATGACAAAGTCACTGATGGGTGCTGGTGGCTTCACAGTCAGAATAAGATCTTCCTGGAGCAGGAATCGAATCACACCAGACCACATGGGATCTGTTCGTTGAGCATTCTTTACATCTTCAGCACTAAATGGAGGGTCTGCAGTTACTATACTAACATGTCGCGATAAGGCATCTGCGACTACATTTGACTTGCCAGGTAAATGCTCAAAGGTGGGATTGAACTCTTGGATAGTCAAGGTCCATCTGGCTAACCTTCCAGTAGGTTGTTTGTTCTGGAATAAGGGTATCAGTGGAGCATGGTCTGTCAAGACATGAACAGAGTACTGATAAATAATGTCTCGGAAGTGCTTTAAAGACCATACTATTGCTAAAGCTTCTTGCTCAGTTACTGTATAATTACGTTCAGCCTTCGTAAGGACTCGGCTAGCAAATGCAACTGCGTTGTACTTGCCATCGGTCTTCTGAGCTAGTACGGCACCTATGCCAATTGAACTAGCATCAGTTGTCAGATAGAAGGGCTTAGAAAAATCTGGAAATTTCAAAATTGGAGCAGATGTTAGCTTTTCTTTTAGAGTTTGGAATGCTCTTTCTTGATGGAAGGTCCAAACAAAAGGAGCATCTTTCTTAAGCAACTCAGTTAGAGGAGCAGCTATGGAAGAAAAATTGGCAATGAAAGATCTATAAAAACCTGCTAAGCCCACAAAGGATCTTACGGCATCAGCAGTTTTGGGAGTTGGAAAATTTAGTACTGCAGTTACTATACTTTGGTCAGTCGTAACCCCTCTAGGAGTGACTACGTGACCAAGAAACTTAATTTCTGATCTGAAAAATTGACATTTAGACAGTTTGATCTTTAAATTGGCTTCTTCAAGCTTACCAAGTACTACATCAAGTCTTTTCAAGTGTGTATCCACGTCTTTAGACATGACGATTACGTCATCTAAGTACACCATAAGTGCATTACCTATGAGACCTCTAAAGATATTAGTCATGAGCCTTGAGAACGTGATAGGGGAAGATCGTAATCCAAACGCCATACGGAGGAAGTGATAATGACCTGTAGGAGTGGAGAATGCAGTTAGCTCTTGGCTGTCCTCGTGAAGAGGGACTTGCCAAAACCCTTGTAACAAATCTAGGGTTGAAAAGACTTTGTTATCTCCAATGTTACGTAAAAGATCACCCAGTACAGGAAGTGGGAAGCGATCTGGGATAGTTTTCACGTTTAACTTCCTAAAGTCAATTACTGGGCGCCAAGTACCATCCTTCTTAGGTACTAGTATCAAGGGTGCATTCCAAGGGGAATTGCTAGGTGCAATAACTCCATCATCAAGCATTTGATTGATCAATTCTTCTGCAACAGCAACTTGTGAATGAGGCATTCTGTACGCAGGTATGTAGATAGGTCTAGTACCAGGTTCAAGTGGAATACGATGGGACAATAAGTTCGTTATACCCATCTTCTCACCTGGTAAAGCAATGGCTTTACGACGTTTGTTCAACAGAGTCAACAAACGCTTGACTTCATCTGGGAAGTCAGTGGGAGCTAAGTCTTTCTCCTCAACTGGTGGAACAGATTGATCCAGTGAAGTGGATGAGGTCTCCCCGGCAGAAATAGCACCGACCCACTGGTCAGGTGACAACTCATCCTCTACCTGAACAGGATAAGGATAGTGAACAAGGTCAACAAGATTGGTATTTGCTCTGAGGCGAACACTGTGACCAGAAGTGTTGGCCAGGAAGAAATGGATCTTACTATCTCTTACAACATGTAAGGATGGTTCAACAAATAGACCTTTTACTTTGCAGGAATCACTGTCAACTAGGACGTTATCACCATCTGGAACACTAGGAACAACTACAGACACTCTAGTGAGAGCACTAGCCGCAACAGAGACGTCTTTCTGCAGACGGCATGTGACATCAACAAGAGATGGCATTACTAGTTGCAAGTAATTGTTTTCCAACAAGGCGTCCCCTGTGGAGAAACTACTACTCGAACTAGCAGTCATTGCAGGGATAGGTTGTGCACTCAAGGCAATCTGAGTGTCCTCGGACACTTGAGGCATCGGACTATCCTGCAAGTCTGACGGTATAGGTGGAACACTGATGGGAGTGACAGAATTACCAGTGCCTGACCGCTTGGGTACGCTACTGGAGAATGCATTAGCTTGTAAGGACTTAATCCGTACATCATACTCTGCAGCAGTATAACAGATTTCTGATCCAAGCTGGTAACCCCAGAATGGAACGATCAAGTCGTCAATTTGGGCATGCCATCGATAAGGGTCGAGCACAATGCGTAAGTCTCGCATGGAAGCAAAGCCCAGTAGAAGGTCACCAGGGAAAGTAATCTGGTCGACAACAAGGAAGGAAGCAGTGAAGTCTCTACCTTGGATAGAAAAGGTTAGGGAAGTCCGACCTCGGACACGCAGGTGAGAACCAGCTACTCCACTAAGGGAGGACACATGAGTCGGTTCTACGAGAAGGACATGTCGTAACTGCTTATCCTTAAACAAACTAGACCTAATAATATTGACTTGCGCACCAGACTCCATGAACAAATGAACGGGCGCATTATAAACAGATGCTTGCACTATAGGGCCTATGGTTGCATTGGAAGTTATGTGCAAACAAAAAGGTGGATTGTCATCAGAAAAGGCTTGTTCCACTTCATCCCCGAAATCATCTATGTCAGAGACATGTGAAGCAACATCATCAGCAGGATTGTCATTCTCGAGACTGCTTAAGGCTTCAAAGGAATTGTGAACGGGGATGGTGTACTCATTATCACCTACTGTCACCATGGGACGGTTTGACTGGGGCACTCGAATTCCCCCAAATTGGAAGAACGAGCCTGGTTCTGGTTAGTTTGAGAATTGGAAGAATGAGCCTGGTTCTGTTTATTTTGAGAACCACGATATCTGTTTCCTCTACGGGTTCTGCGGTTGGAACGGCCACAGAAAGACCTAGAGTACTGAAGGTTATAGAGAGCATTGCACTCAGATGTGTCATGTCCATGTATTCTATGATAAGTACAGTAGGGAAGAGGGTACTCATCATCAGTACGACGTCTCTTAGGGTAACTATCAGGACAATTAATTGCAATATGGCCACGGAAACCACAGTTATAACAAGTCCGCCGACTATGGTTACTGAATGTACTATGAATACTACGAGGTGTATAACGACTCTGTACACTGGTTCTTGGTGATCTCTGAGATGGTTGACGACCACGATTTGTCTCTGTGGCGCAAACAAGAGGTGGTGCAGACTGAGGCATATGTGTGACATTACTTTTGATACAAGGGAAAGTACCCTGGGGGCACAAGGAACGTACATGATTTAAGGCTGTAAGTGGTTCCATTGTCACAGTTGGAGGATGAGCCTCATAAGCACACACGGAAGCAGGTGGCATTAGTTCTTTAATTGCTCCAAAAGCTGCTATTTAGCAAACGGTTCTGTGAATGGTTTAGCCTCTTCAGGGAGAAAAGCTGATGACTGGACAGCATTGATAAATGATGATAAAAGTTTGTCTAATCTAACAGCAAATGCACTCAACGATTCATTACTCATGGGTGTAGCATTCACTAGTTCCCTAAGAACGACATATGGATCAACGAATCAGTTCCTCATATTGTGACCACTTAGTAAGATTCCTGAAGTCTCGCATATCAAGGAGATCAACAACGTGAACAGCAGCAGGGGATCGATAAAGAGCTTCCTTAGCAAGTCTGATAAGACTTTCCTCTGAAGGAGGACCTTCAACGAGAGCACTAGCACGAGAACGAATGGCCACAAACCATGCTTCAAGACTATGTACATGGCCATTGAATAAAGGTAACGCATCAAGGGAATCACGAGTATAACTATAATATCTCGGTGTCTGGGTCGGTCTGTCAGTCGGTAAGGAACTGTGAGGACTGATGACAGGGGCAACAGTAGCCTGAGAGGTCTGAGTGTCGACATTCACTAAAGTATCACTTGACGGTATGTGAGACATAATGGCAAAGTAGCACGAGAACAAATAAGGCAAAAATAATGAACAATAAAAATGATATAAAATGCTAGAATTGAAATAAAAGATATGCAACTAATTCTGCAGAAGTAAAAAAAAAAAATGTCTAAGATACACTGCAAGAGGAAGGACAACTCAATTTAAAGGACTATTGGCCAAGAAAAATTTACATTGAAATATACAAGTAAAAATATTACTGGAGACTGAATTAAATGCAAAATGAGCTGTCTTTACTCTTGCTAATAAAGAAATTAATTAATTAAATTTTAAATCAATGTAAAAAGTATAAAATAAAATTACTAAATTGTTAACTGGGAAATGTAAGTATTTTCTAAGAATGCATAGACAAAATTAAAATATAATTCATAAAAATATCAATAAAAGAAAATAATTCACTGCAGAACAAGTGCAACAAAATAATCCACTGCAGAACAAGTGCAACAAAATTCACTGCAGAACAAGTGCAACAAAATAAGGTGTAGAAATAATCACTGCAGTAATAAAGTTTCACTGGGAAAACTCAGGTTAAATGATAAAATAAAAAGATAAAGAAAAAAAAACTGATTGAACACTTTAACTCTTAATTGTAAATTAGACAAAACAATTTACTCAAACAGAGTAAAGAAAACACTTTACGTTAAAAGTAATTGAAATTGCATCAAGAGTGAATTTGTTCAAAGAAATATAAAAATATGAATAAAATAAAACAAAGGAACAAAACGGGAAGTGTTACACTTACAGTGGCAGGGCACACTTCACTTACAGTGGCAGGGCACACAACAATTTTTTTTTAGTATATTCTTACAACAAAATCTTGCTGTGACTGATACGACAAAAAATTTGCTGGCAAAAATAATGGTACACAGTCTGCGAAAAAATTAGAGGAATGAGACACTGCTGGCATACGAAAAAAGACACACATAGAAATAAATGGATAATTTGGTATACTGGGGTGAATATCACTGCGTGAATTACAATGACAATTACTGGAGAATACAACGCTGAAAGAATACAATAAAAAAAATGACTCACTTCACACAGAGTGACTGATTGGTACACTACACAATAATACTTACTACAGACAGAGAGTAGCATAAAAAAAACACATAAAAAAAATTATAAGATGAGTGAAAACACTGAAAAATATTGCAAAAATAACGAGTCAAAGAAAAACTGAGTCTACACTGAAAACACAAGGTTTAGAGTACACAAGAAATTTACTATAAATGTCTCACACACGCAAATGTCTTTAAATGCAAGAAAAATGTCTCTAAATTATCACTGAAGTCTGTAGTAGTCGGGTGATTACTGGTGATGAGGGTAGGTTGTAGGTTGTCCTGCGCGGTGATGACTGACGCCTCCTACACTTACTGTTGTCGGAAGAAATGCGCTTTCTCGGTGGACCCCCATAATTGGCTTTATCGTTGGCGCTCACCTACAATCTCTTGACCAATTATGTGAGCCAAAACAGTATTAGGACCCGGTACAAGGGTACAAACAACCACAGGTAGATGGGGTGGGTGGCTGGTGGTGGGTGGATAGTGGTGGGTGGTGGAGGTAGAGTGTGGGCGAGATGACTCTCGCTGATGCACCGCACTCCACTACCCACGAAGGTGGCTTGATAAGCCACTCTATGCCACAGGAAAGGTGAAAACCACTCTTAGCATCCAACAGGGAGCACAAAGCGATATAGACAATACTTCAGAGGAACTTGGCTTACTTCTTACTGCGTGGCTTACTTCTCTCTCTCAGCTGGGTTAGAAGCTGGGTTGGCTGACTGGCTTACCCCATGAGAATGGCTGACTGGAAGACGTGTAACGATGCACAAAGCACGGAGGAGCAGGTGGATGACAGGAGACAGGCTGGATGATAGGCTGACTGGCGTTCACTTCCACAGTCTGGCTTACTGACTGGCTTAATTGCAAAATCCGGGTCAACCCCTCGGAGATTGAAGCAATTAGCACACGAACTAAGCCAGGAAGCTTGAAACGGCTGCAACAGGCTTGCAGGCTGAAGGTTGTGAGGGGAGTAGCTGGTGGGTGACGGTTCACCTTTGACCCTGCCGGCTACTCACAAACAGTCTTCTAACGTCTTGAATTACCCTTAAAACTTATCCACGCTCCACACCGCTGTCACCATTTATCATGTGGGAGTTCGACGTGGATTGGGTAAAGTAATACTCACGTAGGCTGGTAGTACGTATAATTACAGATAATGTGGGGAACGCCCTTACAGCCGTGACCTATCTGCTCACTCTCGTGCAACTGACTGACTGGCCGCCCACAGTACCCATATGTGAGGGGGTCTTTGAATACTGCCAGGTCAGCACATGAGTTCAGACAGTGACTCAGGCAGAGACGGTTGGTCGTGAGTCAACTGGCACAGTGGATACTGGTAACTGGTTACTACTACTGAGAATGAGTTCTCAAGGTCACTGATGTTGTATGTGTGTGATGAGTTCTCAAGGTCACTGATGCTGTATGTGTGTGATGAGTTCTCAAGGTCACTGATGTTGTATGTGTGTGATGAGTTCTCAAGGTCACTGATGCTGTATGTGTGTGATGAGTTCTCAAGGTCACTGATGCTGTATGTTTGTGATGAGTTCTCAAGGTCACTGATGCTGTATGTTTGTGATGAGTTCTCAAGGTCACTGATGCTGTATGTTTGTGAACTCAAGTCACTGATGTTGTATGTTTGTGATGAGTTCTCAAGGTCACTGATGCTGTATGTTTGTGATGAGTTCTCAAGGTCACTGATGCTGTATGTTTGTGATGAGTTCTCAAGGTCACTGATGCTGTATGTTTGTGATGAGTTCTCAAGGTCACTGATGTTGTATGTTTGTGATGAGTTATCAAGGTCACTGATGTTGTATGTTTGTGATGAGTTCTTAAGGTCACTGATGTATGTTTGTGATGAGTTCTCAAGGTCACTGATGTATGTTTGTGATGAGTTCTCAAGGTCACTAATGATGTCTTAATACATTCTCAAGATCACTGATGCTGTTTCGTGTAATTATTACCTACTTATGTTACAGAAGCGCTAAACCCACTCGAGTCATACAGTGAGAAATACCAACATATGAGGAACATCCTTAGACGAGGAAAAACGTCACGTACGCTCACACCTTGAATATGCTCCACTTTCTTGGTTTGCCTGCCCCCCCCCCCTCTCATCTGCGACTGATTGACAGAGTAGAGAACAGAGCAAGACGTCTCATCTCTCGCCTGGACCCATCCTGGATAGATCTGTCATTTCAGCAGAGCCTTCAACACAGGAGGGATGTGGGTGGCCTTACTGTTATGTACAAGGCCAATATTGTCAAAGTACCACACTTGGATCCACTTCGAGGACAGCGAGAAACAAGCTTTTATGCCACAAGACGGGCAGAAAGCAGCAACTTCACTCTGGCTGTGCCCTTCTCCAGAACATCACTCCATCTGAGATCATATATACCCAGGATGACTCGAGTATGGAACACATTCGTACAGCATAACGATGTCGACGAGATAAAGTCAGTTGATCACATGAAAATGCTGGCCCACAGATGGCTCCAACTTCATCCTGTTCCCTACTTGTATGTCTCATAACAATAAAAATGCTTTCAAATGAGCTGATGTAGGTAACAGCTCTTAGCTTGCCAATAAAGTTAGGAATCCTTAACCTGTAAATAGATTGTCAATAAAGCTAGGGATCCTTAACCTTGTCAAACCCTGTGTAAAAAAAAAAAAAAAAAAAAAAACACAGAGGAAAGCCAAGCCGACCGGCAGTGGTCTAGACCAAGGCCGGGTGAGGTACGGCGGGGAGGGGCGGGGCGGGGCAGGGTAGTGATGAGGGAGATGGTGGTGACATTGGCAAGGGCTAATTGTGGCAAATCGAGACTACTTACTTGTCTTAAGCTTACACTATGGCTGGGATAATAATCTTTTTATTAGTAGGAACAAATGGTTGGTAGAGCGCTGGTCTCTCAAGCATTTAATCAAGTAGTTCAAGAAGCAATATAGCTGAACTAATATTTTCTCCGGCTCTATTATAGCTTATCCTTGGTCATGTAAGTTTGGTGCAGGAATATGTCCCTTCATCTCAGATTAGGCGTAAGTACTTGGCTTCCAAAGTCACAGTACAGTTGCTAGAACATGTACAGTTGCTAGAACATGTACAGTTGCTAGAACAGTTCTCAAATAACGAAACACATTAGACGTTATTTCAGTCTGTATTATCCTTCATCTGAGTGATCCTGGATGAACACAAACCTTGGCCAGTCTTTCATTTCCAATTTCTGAGATAGTTTTGAATGCCTGTGATTGAGGATACCTTTGCCTTGAATATACCTTTGATTAGTTGCGAGAGTTTTTCTATTCCCAGAGCCCGGCCTTTGGCCAGGCTCTGGCCCAAGGCCAGGCACCAGCAGCAACAACTTGGCAACAAGGTTCTTGCTGCTGGTAGACAGCTGCCCCACATATCCATCACAGCATGGTTGATCTGGCACCTGGTAAGATACTAAATAATCTGGGGCCACGGATGCTGATATAGTGTTCCTTTATTGTGCCCACGGCACACGACTTTTAACTGGGTTTATTTTCCACTTCCTCCCATATCTCTCGCTCCAGTATATTGTTAGGGCAGTGTTCTGTAGATTAGGGACAAGGCCCCCAAGTACTTTCCAGGTATATATTATCAGGTATCTCTCTCTCCTCCGCTCCAGTGAGCACATATTAAGGACTTTAAATCGTTCTCAGTAATTTAAATGGTTTATTGGTACTATGTGAGCCATAAACCATCTCTCTTTCTGAACTCTAAATAAACCAAAAACTAAACATGCTTATAATTCTATTGTATAATTTGTAACAAAAATCAAACTCTATATTTCACATATCTTCTCTTCTCTGATTATTAATAAATCTTCAGTCACATCTCGTGTGATTCATAAAGTAATTATTCCCCGGCGTAAGCGAACGTTCAGGGCTGCTGTCTCCCCAAGCATGAGGCAAGAACCACCTCAATGACCCGTACACACACACACACACACACACACACACACACACACACACACACACACACACACACACACACACACACACACATACACACACACACACACACACACACACACACACACACACACTCACACACATACACACACACACACACACACACACCACACACACACACACACACACACACACACACACACACACACACACACACACACACACACACACACACACACACACACACACACACACACACACACACACACACACACACACACACAAATCAAAACACCCATGCCACATCCAATGCCCCCACCCACTACATTACAAACTCCACCCCTACAGCAACAACCCATAGTTCCTTACCAGGTCTCCCACTTCCCCAACCCCAATATACCTCCCAGACCACAGTCTTAGAAAAGAAGTTGAAGGTGTGGTATACAAATGCAGATGGAATAACAAACAAGTATGAGGAGTGGCACGAAAGAATCAAAGAGACATCCCCAGACATAATAGCACTCACAGAAACAAAACTCACCAGAATAATAACAGATTCAATCTTTCCATCCGGATACCAAATCCTCAGGAAAGACAGAGGAAGGAGAGGGGGAGGAGGAGTTGCACTGCTCATTAAAAACCAGTGGGATTTTGAGAAAATGGAAGGAATGGATGGCATGGGCGAAAGGGACTACTTAGTAGGAACAATCCAGTCTGAGGGACATAAGGTGATAATTGCAGTAATGTACAACCCACCACAGAACTGCAGGAGGCCAAGAGAAGAATATGATGAGAGCAACAGAGCAATGATCGACACACTAGCCGAGGTGGCCAGGAGAGCACACATGGGAGGAGCAAAGTTACTAGTTATGGGTGATTTCAATCACAAGGAGATTGACTGGGAAAACCTGGAGCCCCATGGGGGTCCCGAAACATGGAGAGCCAAGATGATGGATGTGGTACTGGAAAACCTCATGCATCAACATGTTAAGGATACTACCAGAGAGAGAGGAGAGGATGAACCAGCAAGACTGGACCTTGTATTCACCATGAGTAGTTCGGACATCGAGGGTATCATGTATGAAAGGCCTCTGGGAGCTAGTGATCATGTGGTTCTGTGCTTCGACTACATAGTTGAGCTCCAAGTGGAGAGAGTAGCAGGAATAGGCTGGGAAAAACCAAACTACAAAAGGGGGAATTACTCAGGCATGAGGAACTTCCTTCAAGACATTCAGTGGGAGAGGGAACTGACAGGAAAACCAGTACAAGAAATGATGGACTATGTAGCAACAAAATGCAAGGAGGCAGAGGAGAGGTTTGTTCCCAAGGGAAACAGAAATAATGGGAAGAACAGAACGCAGGAATAGGCTGGGAAAAACCAAACTACAAAAGGGGGAATTACTCAGGCATGAGGAACTTCCTTCAAGACATTCAGTGGGAGAGGGAACTGACAGGAAAACCAGTACAAGAAATGATGGACTATGTAGCAACAAAATGCAAGGAGGCAGAGGAGAGGTTTGTTCCCAAGGGAAACAGAAATAATGGGAAGAACAGAACGAGTCCTTGGTTCACCCAAAGGTGTAGGGAGGCAAAAACTAGGTGTACTAGAGAATGGAAAAGGTACAGAAGACAGAGAACTCAGGAAAATAAAGAAATCAGCCGAAGAGCCAGGAACGAATATGCACAGATAAGAAGGGAGGCTCAGAGACAATATGAAAATGACATAGCATCAAAAGTAAAGACTGACCCGAAGCTGTTGTACAGCCACATCAGGAGGAAAACAACAGTCAAGGACCAGGTAATCAGACTGAGGAAGGGTGATGGGGAATTCACAAGAAACGACCAAGAGGTATGTCAGGAGCTCAACACAAGATTTAAAGAGGTATTTACAGTGGAACCCAGTAGGACTCCAGGAAATCAGAACAGGGGGGCACACCCGCAAGTGCTGGATGAGGTACATATAACCAAGGAGGAGGTGAAGAAGCTGCTATGCGAACTTGACACCTCAAAGGCGGTGGGACCAGACAACATCTCTCCATGGGTCCTTAAAGAGGGAGCAGAGATATTGTGTGAGCCATTAACAAAGATCTTCAACACATCACCTGAAACTGGGCAACTCCCTGAGGTATGGAAAATGGCAAATGTAGTCCCAATTTTTAAAAAGGGAGACAGACATGAGGCACTAAACTACAGACCTGTATCACTAACGTGTATAGTATGCAAGGTCATGGAGAAGATCATCAGGAGGAGAGTGGTGGGGCACCTGGAAAGAAACAAGTGTATAATTGACAACCAGCACGGTTTCAGGGAAGGAAAATCCTGTGTCACAAACCTACTAGAGTTTTATGACAAGGTGACAGAAGTAAGACAAGAGAGAGAGGGGTGGATCGACTGCATATTTTTGGACTGCAAGAAGGCCTTCGACACAGTTCCTCACAAGAGGTTACTGCAAAAGCTAGAGGATCAGGCACACATAACAGGAAAGGCACTGCAATGGATCAGAGAATACCTGTCAGGGAGGCAACAACGAGTCGTGGTACGCGACGAGGTGTCAGAGTGGGCGTCTGTGACAAGCGGGGTTCCACAGGGGTCAGTCCTAGGACCTGTGCTGTTCTTGGTATATGTGAACGACATAACTGAAGGGATAGACTCAGAAGTGTCCTTGTTTGCAGATGATGCGAAGTTAATGAGAAGAATCAAATCGGATGAGGATCAGGCAGGACTACAAAGAGACCTGGACAGGCTACAAGCCTGGTCCAGCAACTGGCTCCTTGAATTTAACCCTGCCAAATGCAAAGTCATGAAGATTGGGGAAGGGCAAAGAAGACCGCAGACACAATATAGTTTAGATGGCCAAAGACTGCAAACCTCACTCAAGGAAAAAGACCTGAGGGTGAGTATAACACCGAGCATATCTCCTGAGGCGCACATCAATCAGATAACTGCTGCAGCATACGGGCGCCTGGCAAACCTACGGATAGCGTTCCGATACCTCAGTAAGGATTCGTTTAAGACTCTGTATACCATTTATGTCAGGCCCATACTGGAGTATGCAGCACCAGTTTGGAATCCACACCTAGTCAAGCACGTCAAGAAATTAGAGAAAGTGCAAAGGTTTGCAACAAGACTAGTCCCAGAGCTACGGGGATTGTCCTACGAAGAAAGGTTGAGGGAAATCGGCCTGACGACACTGGAGGACAGGAGGGTCAGGGGAGACATGATAACGACATATAAAATACTGCGCGGAATTGACAAGGTGGACAAAGACGGGATGTTCCAGAGAAGGGACACAGACACAAGAGGTCACAATTGGAAGTTGAAGACTCAGATGAATCAAAGGGATGTTAGGAAGTATTTCTTCAGTCATAGAGTAGTCAGGCCGTGGAATAGCCTAGAAAGTGACGTAGTGGAGGCGGGAACCATACATAGTTTTAAGGCGAGGTATGATAGAGCTCATGGAGCAGGGAGAGAGAGGACCTAGTAGCAATCAGCGAAGAGGCGGGGCCAGGAGCTGTGACTCGACCCCTGCAACCACAAATAGGTGAGTACAAATAGGTGAGTACACACACACACACACACACACACACACACACACACACACACACACACACACACACACACCACACACAGAGAAAATGACCACGTACAGACAGGAACCAGAATCACAGAGGAAGAGGCAGTGGGAGGAGGAAAGGGCAAAATCAGTGTTTATCCATGGGCTTCAGGAGAGAGAGGAAAGGACACACACACTGAAAGACGGCAGGCAGAAAGAAAGAAGATTGAGAACGTCATCACAGAAATAGGTGAAGAAGGCATGGACGAGATTGTAAATTTTCAGAGAATAGGGGGGTACTTGAAGGGGAGAAAATGACCGATCAAGCTGATTCTCAGGACAGAAACAATGCAGAACAGGATCCTCCAAGAAAAACCACAGTTGAAGTACTCAGAAGAGTACAAGAGGGTGTTCCTAGACAGAGACAGAAAACAAACAGAATGACAGCAGCTGAGGGAGAGGACAAAAAAACGAAAGGAGCTAGGAAAGGAGACAAGGACGGAACCAGCAGAGGTCAATCAGAGCAGGACAGAGCAGCAAAGGCAAGCACACACAGAACCATCCTCAGAACCCCACAACCTATCACACCATCCCAACACAAACTACAGTCCATACTCACAGTACTCTACCAGATCTCCCACCCTCACAGGGCCCCCCCCAAACCACAGTGTTGGAGAGGAAACTAAAGGTATGGTACACAAACGCTGATGGAATAACAAATAAGTGGGAGAAGTGGCACTAAAGAGTCAAAGAGGCATCACTGGACATCATGGCTCTCACAGAAACCAAGCTTACAGATATGATAACAGATGCCATCTTTCCAACGGGATACCAGACCCTGAGGAAAGACAGAGGGAACAGGGGAGGTGGAGGAGTGGCACTGCTGATCAAAAACCGATGGAATTTTGATGAGCTGGTGAGAGGAGACAGCGGAGAAGCAATCGATTACACAGCAGAAATGCTTCACTCTGGAGGTCCCAAGGTGGTAATTGCTGTGATGTATAACCCACCACAGAACAGCAGGAGGCCAAGGCAAGAGTATGATGAGAGCAATAGAGTGATGGTTGACACACTGGTTGCAGTGGCTAGAATAGCTCATACATGCAGGGCAAAGCTTCTGATGATGGGTGACTTTAACCACAAGGAAATCGATTAGGAGAACTTGGAGCCACATGGGGGCCAAGATACATGGAGGGGTAAGATGATGGAGGTGATACTGGAATACTTCATGTACCAACACGTAAGAGACACTACAAGAGAGAGAGGAGAGGATGAACCAGCAAGACTGGACCTAGTATTCACCTTGAGTAGTGCAGATATTGAGGACATCACATATGAAAGATGCCTTGGGGCCAGTGATCATGTGGTTTTAAGACTCGAATACACAGTAGAGCCACAAGTGGAGGGGGAATCAGGAAGGCCAGGGTGAATGAAGCCAAACTACAAGAAAGGGGACTACACGGGAATGAGGAACTTCCTGAATGGGGTTCAGTGGGACAGAGAACTGGCAGGAAAGCCAGTTAATGAGATGATGGAATATGTAACAACAATGTGCAAGGAGGCTGAGGAGAGGTTTGTACTCAAGGGTAACAGGAATAATGAAAAAGCCAGGATGAGCCCATGGTTCACCCAAAGGCACAGGGAGGCAAAAACCAAGTGTGCTAGGGAATAGAAGAAATATAGAAGACAAAGGACCCAGGAGAATAAAGAGAGCAGTCATAGAGCCAGAAATGAATATGCACAGATAAGAAGGGAGGCCCAACGACAATAAAAAACACGACATAGCAGCAAAAGCCAAATCTGACCTGAAGCTGTTATACAGGGACATCAGGAGGAAAACAACAGTCAAGGACCAGGTAATCAGGCTAAGGAAGGAAGGAGGAGAGGCAACAAGAAATGACCATGAAGTATGTGAGGAACTCAACAAGAGATTCAAAGAAGTGGTCACAGAGGAGACAGAAGGGGCCCCAGAAAGATGGAGAGGTAGGGTACACCACCAAGTGCTGGACACAGTACACACAACCGAGGAAGAAGTGAAGAGGCTTCTGAGTGAGCTAGATACCTCAAAGGCAATGGGGCCGGATAACATCTCTCCATGGGTCCTGAGAGAGGGAGCAGAGGCACTATGTGTACCCCTAACAACAATATTCAATACATCTATCGAAACAGGGAGATTGCCTGAGGCATGGAAGACAGCAAATGTAGACCCAATCTTTAAAAAAGGAGACAGATATGAAGCACTAAACTACAGACCAGTGTCACTGACATGTATAGTATGCAAAGTCATGGAGAAGATTATCAGAAGAGTGGTGGAACACCTAGAAAGGAATGATCTCATCAACAGCAGCCAACATGGTTTCATGGACGGGAAATCCTGTGTCACAAACCTACTGGAGTTCTATGACATGGTGACAGCAGTGAGACAAGAGAGAGAGGGGTGGGTGGATTGCATTTTCCTGGACTGCAAGAAGGCGTTTGACACAGTTCTGCACAAGAGATTAGTGCAAAATCTAGAGGACCAAGCAGGGATAACAGGGAAGGCACTACAATGGATCAGGGAATACTTGTCAGGAAGACAGCAGCGAGTCATGGTACGTGGCGAGGTGTCAGAGTGGTGACCTGTGACGAGCCAGGTCACACAGGGGTCCGTCCTAGGACCAGTACTGTTTCTGGTATTTGTGAACGACATGACCGAAGGAATAGACTCCAAAGTGTCCCTGTTTGCAGATGACGTGAAGTTGATGAGAAGAATTCATTCGATTGAAGACCAGGCAGAACTACAAAGGGATCTGGACAGGCTGCAGACCTGGTCCAGCAATTGGCTCCTGGAGTTCAACCCCACCAAGTGCAAAGTCATGAAGATTGTTGACGGGCAAAGAAGACCGCAGATGGAATACAGTCTAGGTGGCCAAAGACTTCAAACCTCACTAAAGAAAAATGATCTTGGGGTGAGTATAACACCAGGTACATCTCCTGAAGCGCACATCAACCAAATAACTGCTGCAGCACATGGGCGCCTAGCGAACCTCAGAACAGCATTCCGACATCTTAATAAGGAATCGTTCAGAACCCTATACACCATGTACGTTAGGCCCATATTGGAGTATGCGGCACCAGTTTGGAACCCACACCTAGCCAAGCACGTAAAGGAACTAGAGAAAGTGCAAAGGTTTGCAACAAGACTAGTCCCAGAGCTAAGAGGTATGTCCTACGAGGAGAGGTTAAGGGAAATCAACCTGACGACACTGGAGGACAGGAGAGATAGGGGGGACATGATAACGACATACAAAATACTGAGAGGAATTGACAAGGTGGACAAAGACAGGATGTTCCAAAGATGGGACACATCAACAAGGGGACACAGTTGGAAGTTGAAGACACAGATGAATCACAGGGATGTTAGGAAGTATTTCTTCTGCCACAGAGTAGTCAGGAATTGGAGTAGTTTGGGAAGCGATGTAGTGGAGGCAGGATGCATACATAGCTTTAAGCAGAGGTATGATAAAGCTCACGGTTCAGGGAGAGTGACCTAGTAGCGACCAGTGAAGAGGAGGGGCGAGGAGCTTGGACTAGATCCCTACAACCTCAACTAGGTGAGTACAACTAGGTGAGTACACACACACACACACACACACACACACACACACACACACACACACACACACACACACACACACACACACACACACACGGTGGAAGGGATAGATTCAGAGTGTCACTGTTTGCAAACGATGTGAAGCTAATGCGAAGAATTCAGAAGGATGAGAACCAAGTAGGACTACAAAGGGGTCTGGAAAGGCTGCAAGCCTGGTCCAGCAACTGGCTCCTGAAAAGGATCTTTGGGTGAGCATAATACTGAGCACATCTGAGGAGCACATCAAACAGATAACTACTGCAGTATACGGGCGCCTGGCTAACCTAAGAATAGCGTTTCGACACCTTAGTAAGGAATCATTCAAGTCTCTGTACACCGTGTACGTCAGCCCCATGTTGGAGTATGCAGCACAGGTATGGAACCCACACCTGGTCAAGCACGTCAAGAAATTAAAGAGAGTGCAAAAGTTTAGAAGACTAGTCCCGGAGTTAAGGAGTATGTCCCACGAGGAGAGGTTAAGGGAAATCAACCTGACGACACTGGAAGATATGAGAAATAGGGGGGACATGATAACAACATATAAAATACTATAGAGGAATTAACAAGGTAGATAGGGACAGAATGTTTAAGAGATGGGACACAGCAACAAGGGGTCACAACAGGAAGTTGAAGATTCTGATGAATCACAGGGATGTTAGAAAGTATTTCTTCAGTCACAGAGTTGTCAGGAAGTGGAACAATCTGGATAATGATGTAATGGAGGCAGGATCCATACATAGCTTTAAGAAGAGATATAGTAATGGTCACATGATGATCCTTTTCAAATCACTTGTTCTCTCTAGGCTGGAATACTGCTGTACATTAACATCTCCATTCAAAGCAGGTGAAATCGCAGATCTAGAGAGTTTACAGAGATCCTTTACTGCACGTATAAGTTCTGTCAAGCACCTTAACTACTGGGAACGCTTGGAAGCACTTGACTTGTACTCGTTGGAACGCAGGAGGGAGAGATATATCATAATCTACACTTGGAAAATCTTGGAGGGAATGGTCCCAAATCTGCACACAGAAATCGCTCCCTACGAAAGTAAAAGACTGGGCAGGCGATGCAAAATGCCCCCAATAAAAAGTAGGGGCGCCATTGGTACACTAAGGGAAAACACCATAAGTGTCCGGGGCCCAAAACTGTTCAACAGCCTCCCATCAAGCATTAGGGGAATTGCCAATAAACCCCTGGCTGCCTTCAAGAGAGAGCTGGACAGATACCTAAAGTCAGTGCCGGATCAGCCGGGCTGTGGCTCGTACGTTGGACTGCGTGCGGCCAGCAGTAACAGCCTAGTTGATCAGGCCCTGATCCATCGGGAGGCCTGGTCATGGACCGGGCCGCGGGGGCGTTGATCCCCGGAATAACCTCCAGGTAACGGTGCAGATAGAGAGAGTTGACCTTGTAACGACCAGGGAAGAGGCGGGGCCAGGAGCTGTGACTCGACACCTTCAACCACAGATAGGTAAGTACACAAACACACACACATACACACACAGAAGCTGTGAATCGACCCCTCCAACCACATATTGGTAAGTACACATACACACTCGTGACGGGGGAATTTTAGGTAATTAACAAAGGGAGGGGTAGGGGGGGAAGGAGAGATAGCTTTATTAATGCCTTATTCCCAGCCTGTGAGTGATCATCACCACTTCCCTCCCATCATCCCCCTCACTTTCCCTCTCATCACCCCTCCCCTCCCATCATCCCCCTCACTTTCCCTCTCATCACCCCTCCCCTCCCATCATCTTGTCCCTCCTCACCAATCATTCCTCCACTCCCATCTTTCCTCACCCACAAACACATAACTTACTTCCCCTTTCCCCCTCTTCCTCTCTCTCCATTCTTCTCAACAGTGCTGGCTGGCAGGCAATTCTCCACCTCAACATCTGCCTTGCATCCTCTCTGAGTATGTTGTGTCCTCACCCACATGTGGTTGTTGAGGTCAAGATGCTGACCTGACTCGCAAGTCTGCGCATATGGTTGTGTAATCTGATAACATAAACATAGCTCAGCATACTTACTGAGCAACTAAACTGACTGAAGAGGTTAGTTACAAGTACTTATGACAGTTTGGTAGACACAGACATTGATTAAACTAAACGTAACAACGTTTGTGGTCAGTTTTATGGTCACGTTATTCAACAACACGTGTCTTATTGTCCACATAGTGATGTCAGGGCAATATAAAATGCCAAATTTTTTTTTTTTAGATAATAAATATTCTAATGGTATAAGTAGTTTTTTTTGAGCAGGGGCAATTAAGGAACCAATTAGCAAAGTGCTGACTCTCTCTGGCCAGAAGGGCAAGTAGATGACCTAGGCACCTCACCGTACGCAGTGTGGCACAGTGTCTAAGTGCAGAACTCGTGTGACTGTTTGACAGTCACACGAGAAAGAAAGAGAGATAGAGAGAGAGAGAGATAGATAGATAGATAGATAGAGAGAGAGAGAGAGAGAGAGAGAGAGAGAGAGAGAGAGAGAGAGAGAGAGAGAGAGAGAGAGAGAGAGAGAGAGAGAGAGAGAGAGAGAGAGGAGGGAGAGAGATGGGGAAAAGAGGTACGCCAAGAGAAGACCTTATAGGGATTACTAACCCCAACGGTAAGTAAGCCAGAATAATCTAGTAAAGCCAGTTTGGCTTGTTTCCGTTGGAGGTCCTTAGGTCAGGTTAGGTTAGATTCGTCAGGAAACAGGACAAGTGTTACCTGACGCGGGTCTTATTCATATGATGACCTGTCACTAGAGTTTTTGGTAATCTGACAGAGGCCTCCACTGGCTTACCCATCCATCCCTTTAAAAATTGATATTCCTTCTTCATGTAAACAGAGTTAAAGTCGGAGGCTGACAACAGTGAAAAGCTCTGTTCCATAAGGCACAGTATTCGCCCCCATCCTGTTCCTCATCCACAAATCTAACATAGACAGATGTGTGAACCATGGCACTGTGTCTTCCATTGCAGACGATAGTAGAATCCACTCGGATATTAACCAAATTTTTCATTGGGCCTCAGAAAACAATATGATGTTCAATGAGGACAAATTTCAGTTACTCCCTTATTTAAAATTTAAGGAAATTAACTAGAACGGAATATACAACAAAATCTGACCACACAATAGAGCGAAAAACTAGTGTGAAAGACTTGGTATCTCACTTTCAAGGATCACAACAGTGTCATTATCACATCTGCTAAGAAAATGAGAAGATGGACAATGAGAACATTCAAAACAAGGGATGCCATGTCAATGATAATCTTTTTTAAGTCACTTGCTCTCCCAAGGTTGGAATACTGCAATACACTAACAGCCCCATTTAAGACAGGTGAAATTGCTGATCATAAGAATGTACGGGATGTATTAGTCAGTCAAGCACCTTAATTACTGGGACTGTTTAAAGCTCCTTGACCTGTATTCCCTGAAACGCAGGTGAGAAAGATACATCAAAATCTACACCTACAAAAGCAAAAGACTCGGCATACGGGATATCTCCCCTGATGAAAAGTAGGGGCGCCATAAGTTCACTGAGAGTAAACACAATAAGTATCAGGGGCCCAAGACTGTTCAACAGCTTCCCATCATACATAAAGGCAATTACCAATAGACTCCTGACTGCCTTCAAGAGGAAGTCGGGCTGTGGTTCGTACGTAGGATTGTGAGTGGCCAGCAATAACAGCCTGGTTGATCAGACCCTGATCCACCACGAGGCCTAGTCAAGGACTGGGCCGCGTGGGCGTTGACCCCTGGAACACAATCCAAGTAAGTCTTTTCCCAGGATGCTACTGCTGTTATCTCCCAGGCATATATATCTTGCCTCGTGTGGGATTCAACTCCACGTTCTCTCGGGTGAGCCGAGCGGGGTTACAACTATACGCCAGCCACAGTCAACAAATACTTGGTAAATAATTCCAAGTTCTTTGTTGGGTTGGCAGGACAGCACTTATGCGCCTACTCGCCTTGGCAATCACATGACCTTGAAAATGTGTCGTGAATGTACTCATCGATTTGTTTTTGTGATGAGGGAGGGAAAGGGGAGAGGGGAATTGTTGTGTCTCGGCTCCGTAGTTAGGCTACTGTCAGGCGGTGGTAGTGTTTGTTAGTAAACAACACAGTAACACAGGTGTTAATGAGATGATGACCCATCACAGGTAAGCATCCGCTGGCTCACCCTAGTTAAGTTTTTACCTCGTTATATAAAAAAAAGGTCACTACTCGGAAGTATTTCCTGAGATAAGATGATAAGTAGGTTTATTTAGGCACAGGTACACATTAGTACAATTGTCATACCTAGTAACATATGTGTAAATTACCAAGTAAAACTTAAAAAAAAAAGTCGGGGAAGTGACTTATTTCCACTGGGGTCCTTACTGTGAAATGTGTCACTAATTTTTGGCCACTTGGGCCCCTGATACTATATTCAAACTGTGTGTCGAATTTACTGTCAGGAAGTATAGGTTGGTGATACTCGCTCCAGGATCCCGAAGGAAATCAGTCACTTTGTCTGACTTTTGGGGGGAATTATCCTAGGTAATTTACACTACGAATGATAACTATACTTCTGTGTACCTATGCCTAACTGTGCCCCGTGGCCTGGTGGCAAAATCTCTCTCTTCATACGGTGAGGGTCAGGGTTCGATTAGCGGCGAGGGCAGTCGGTGTTCACCCATCAGTAACATGGGTACCTGGGTGTTAGTCGACTGGTGTGTGGGTCGCAGTCTAGGACAAAACTGACTTAATTTGCCCGAAATGCTCTGCATAACAAGGAGCTTTCTACACAGTAGTATGCCATTGATGTCTGCATACCTTGTACATGTTCTTATAAAAATAAGGATATTATTATTATTATTATTATTATTATTATTATTATTATTATTATTATTATTATTATTATTATTGTTGTTGTTGTTGTTGTTGTTGTTGTTGCTGCTGCTGTTGTTGTTGTTGTTGCTGTTGTTGCTGTTGTTGTTATTGTTGTTGTTATTGTTATTGTTGTTGTTATTATTGTTGTTATTATTATTATTATTATTATTATTATTATTATTATTATTATTAAATGAAATTACCGTCCTAGGTGCTAGAAGGAATGTCACGCACACACAGCCACGTCAGTGTTGTTATGGCGGGTCGATCTCCAGTTGCTACCTCAGCTTGTCAGACACTAACCTTATATGTTATTTTTAGCTATATTTTAAGGAACATTAACATTCTCTCTTTTTATCCCATCCACTGTGTTTGTCTTCCACGTGTAGTGGAGAGAAACACATGACACTCCAATAGAAATAGGTCACTTTGACTTTTTTAGGTAATCCCAGGTAATTTGCACCTATGTTAAACTATGTATGATAATTATACTTATGTGTACCTGTACCTAAATAAACTTACTCTCTTCAACTGTTATCACCCATATTACTCTCCCATTTCTTCCCTCAATCTCCCTCCTCTCCCATCAATCTCCACCCATTCCTTCCACTTGTGTAACAAATTTTCCTCCCTCCCACATACCATCCCTTTCTTCCCTCCCATCTGTTACTATCCCCTGCCTCCGTCACTCATTTTTTTTATCCTCCCTTTAAACCACTTATACCAAACTCAGATCTCAAGACTTCACCTGATTCTCACTCTCTTCATAAGAACATAAGAACATAAGAAAGAAGGGACACTGCAACAGGCCTACTGACCCATGCGGAGCAGGTCCATGTCCCCCCCCCCGGATTAGACCAATGACCCTCCCCCGGATTATCCCAATGACCCACCCAGTCTGGTCATCCCCACTCAAGGATGGAGCACTGTACCAGACCCAGCAGCACAAGCTAGTCAGGTCCAACTCACACCCACCCACACCCACTCATGTAATTATCTAACCTATTTTTAAAACTACACAACGTTTTAGTCTCAATAACTGTACTCGGGAGCTTGTTCCACTCATCCACAACTCTATTACCAAACCAGTACTTTCCTATATCCTTCCTGAATCTGAATTTTTCCAACTTGAAACCATTGCTGCGAGTCCTGTCTTGGCTGGAAATTTTCAGCACACTATTTACATCCCCTTTATTTATTCCTGTTTTCCATTTATACACCTCGATCATATCTTCCCTAATTCTACACCTTTCGAGAGAGTGCAGATTCAGGGCCTTCAGTCTATCCTCATATGGAAGATTTCTGATACAAGGGATCATCATTGTCATCCTCCTTTGTACGTTTTCCAGAGCATTTATATCCATTCTGTAATACGGTGACCAGAACTGAGCAGCATAGTCTAAATGAGGCCTAACCAAGGATATATAGAGTTGAAGAACAACATGAGGACTTCTATTATTTATACTTCTAGATATGAAGCCAAGAATTCTGTTAGCTTTATTGCGAACACTAATGCATTGTTGTCTTGGTTTTAGATTGCTGCTAATCAGAACTCCTAAATCCTTTTTGCAATCAGTAGTATTAAGATCTACATTATTTAGTTTATATGTGGCATGGTTATTTAACTGTCCAACATTTAGAACTTTACATTTGTCAATATTAAACTGCATCTGCCACTTCTCCGACCATTGCATCAGTCTATTCAAATCATCCTGGAGTGCTCTAATGTCCTCATTAGAATGAATTGGGCGACCTATTTTGGTGTCATCAGCAAATTTGCTTATGTCGTTATTTCTTCCCTCATCTATGTCGTTTATGTAAATTGTGAACAACAATGGGCCCAACACTGACCCCTGAGGAACACCGCTTGTGACGTGCCCCCATTCTGATTTCTCCCCATTTATGCAAACTCTCTGCTGTCTATTTGTCAGCCATGCCTCTACCCAGGAAAAAATTTCTCCTATTCCGTGTGCCCTAAGTTTCCTCAAGAGCCTTTGGTGTGGTACTCTATCGAAAGCCTTACTGAAGTCCATATACACAATATCATATTGGAAATATAAACACATATGCAGTATAATGTGATCCTTTATTGACTACGTTTCGCCCACACAGTGGGCTTTTTCAAGTCACAAACAGTTCTGTTTGTGACTTGAAAAAGCCCACTGTGTGGGCGAAACGTAGTCAATAAAGGATCACATTATACTGCATATGTGTTTATATTTCCATTGTGTCGGTATTTTATACCATTTATTTCCACAATATCATATTCATTGCCATGATCTACCTCCTCAAACATCTTAGTGAAAAAAGTTAGTAAATTCGTAAGACAGGAACGCCCCTTTGTAAAACCATGTTGAGAATCATTAATCAATCTGTGCCTCTCAAGATGGCTACGAATTGCTTCGGCAATTATTGATTCCATAAATTTTCCCACTATGGAGGTAAGGCTTATTGGTCTATAGTTCGAAGCCAAGGACCTGTCACCTGCCTTGTAAATAGGTATTACATTTGCCATTTTCCACTTATCAGGCACTATGCCAGTTTGTAGTGATATGTTAAAAAGATTAGCCAAAGGTATGCTAAGTTCCTCTTTACATTCCTTTAACACCCTTGCAAACAGTTCATCAGGGCCTGGGGATTTGTTAGGTTTTAGTTTCTCTATTTGTCTGAGGACCATGCCACTAGCTACCGCAATCGTTCTACGTAATCTATTATTTCAGGAATATCGCTAGTATTTTCCTGGGTGAAAACTGAGAGGAAGTAGGTATTTAGAATTTCACACATATCCTTATCACTGTTAGTGATCTGACCAGAGTTACTCTTAAGTGGGCCAATCTTGTCCCTAATCTTACTTCTGTATACCTGAAAGAACCCTTTTGGGTTAGTCTTTGAATCCCTTGCGACCTTAGCCTCATAATCTCTTTTTGCTTTTCTTATTCCTTTCTTTATTTCTCTCTTTAATTGAATATATTGATTTCCTAACTGCCCATCCCCTCTTTTGATATGCCTATATATGCCTCTCTTTTGACCAATGAGATGTTTTAATCTATTGTTCATCCATTTGGGATCATTTTTGTTAGATCTAATTTCCCTACTCGGAACAAAAGTTGTCTGGGCAGCAAGAACTATGCTCTGAAAAACGTCATATTGGCAACCAAGATCACCTACCTGACCCATAGTTAGGACATCCCAATTTAGCCCACCCAAGTAATTTTTCAGTCCCATGAAGTCGGCCAAGCGAAAATCTGGGACAGAGATTTGATTGCATTTATCTGGGTAATTCCATGATATATTGAAACTAACTGATTTGAAACCACTGGTTTCTTCAGAGTAACTATTTGTATGCATTATTTACTCACTCTTTATATCTTTCAATAAAAAAGTCTTCGAATAATCTTTGTATAGTTTTATATAATCTTTATATTGGGTTGTATAAATTTTATATTTTATTTATACTATTTCGTATTTTTCATATATATAGTTTTTGCATTTGAAAAGTTTTTCATTGTTTGCAAGAATGTATATAGTATAAAGCAACTGTATATATACACTGTAAATGTATATACAGTTATATAATCCCTTTCGTACTATTTTCCTTGCATTCAGGAGGAAGCCTTAAACCCGTAGGGTTCATAGAGGACCTGGGGAAGGTGAGGCAATCTGGTTCGATCCAGGTTAAAGGAAAGGGTAACTTCATTTTCCCTAGATCAAAAGCCTTACATTAGAGTAAGACTGGAGAACAGTGAACAACGGTGTCTGGTCTACCACTGACTCACCCTTGCCAATACCTGTGCCAAGAACGAAGGTTAAGAGTCAGGTTGGGTGCTAGAGTCTTGCTGCCAACAATAGTGAAGAACGTTTCGCTGTACAGAGACCTTTATCGAGGCTCTACACTGGGCGAAATGTTGTTCTCTATGTATTCTTTTCACTCTTATAACTCCAGTTCTCTGTATTAAGCAAACTTCTTTATCTACTTACTAGAAACTAATATAATAAGTAAAAGTATTTAAAGTAAGTAAAATAAGCAAAGTAAATTTATTTAGGTACATTTGTACAAAATTAGTTATTTACAATTGTCTTACATAGTAACATAAGTGTGAGTCACAGAAGATAATCTAATAAGGTCAAAATGACCTTTTTTTCGGAAATAGACATTACCTACGTAACTTATTTCCACTGGGGGTCTGTTGTGATAGTCTTGAAGTAAAGAGTTCCACGAAATCGTTGGTTTTCCCTTCCTAGTAAAAACTAATTTTAAGTGCGTGAATGAAAGCAGGCGCTTAGGCGAGCCGTAAGGCAAGGTGCCATGTGTTGAAGGCAGTGTAACTGAGGATGAGAGAAGCGATGTGGCACCAGCGCTTGAATCGTGGTGTAACACTGGGTGGGGTGAGGGAGGGTTGTGGGGGTGACAAAGAGGGTCTACCCCGTGAGGGATGGGGAGGGTTCCTAGGAGGGTCTAGTTACTCTAGTAAGTAAGTAAGTAAATAAGTAAGTTTATTCAGGTATACACAAATACAGTTACATAGAATTATCATACATAGCAGCATATGTGTAGAGAACCTAGGATAACCCAAAAAAGTCAGACAGAGTGACTTATTTCCACTGGGAAATGGGTGGTTCTCCCAATACCAATAGGGATGGTAGGGTCCACCCTGTGGGGGACTCACCTCTCGGTGTATATACGCTGAGAGTCATACATATCTCGGCGTATATACAGTGAGAAACACATGCACCTCTCAGCGTATATTCACTGAGAAGACTTACTCATTGCGATGTATATACAATGAGACAGCCACCTCGTTGATGTATATACCTGGAGGTTACCTGGAGGTTATTCCGGGGATCAACGCCCCCGCGGCCCGGTCCACGACCAGGCCTCCCGATGGATCAGGGCCTGATCAACTAGGCTGTTACTGCTGGCCGCACGCAGTCCGACGTACGAGCCACAGCCCGGCTGATCCGGCACCGACTTTAGGTATCTGTCCAGCTCTCTTGAAGGCAGCCAGGGGTTTATTGGCAATTCCCCTAATGCTTGATGGGAAGATAGACAAAAACATACGCTGTAAGACATACATTACTCAGTGTATATCCACTGAGATACATATATACATCCCGTGTATGAAATCTTTTCTTACCAGGTTATTAAATAAAGCGAATATCATTTTCTTCACATTACATTCATAAGCCAGTTTACCCAGGTAAACTATTGAGGTTAAACTACTTCAAGGTTATGAAACAAATTACACAAAATTTAATATAATTAACACAAATAAATGTAAGAATGTTATGATGCGAGGAGAGGAAGCGGACAACCAATGGAAGATTAGCTAAGATAACAAGATCACAGGACAGATTTTCCTGTTTTTTTTTTTTTTTGGGGGGGGGGGTTAACTGCTGTACCGACGGTCTGGAATATTGCCATAGACATGGAAACGCACTAAACCCGTAAGGGTTATACAGCACCTTGGGAAAGGGGAGTTAATTATGTTTAATCCGATGGAGGGGGTGGTAGGTCCAGCTTCTTGGATCAAAGAGCACTCCTTGAAGCCATAGTGTGTGAAGACTCCCTGGCTATATTTCTAATGATTACACCTCTCAAGTGTATGTTTTTTTTTTTTAGCAATATGTATTCTGCAGTTAAACTGTGATATCTGCAGTTTAAAATTTATTATTACTGTGTAAAACATTTTCAACGCTGCTGGAATGATTCCTTGAAAGCTGCCACAGGTACTGGACCAACAGTGACATTGTTAACTATATCATCATCGCTCTATTTTACTGAACCCATATGGCATGCCTGACGATATCTTTATCCCTATAATAGAATTCGTAGATTACCTATAGTGAATACATAACGATGTACAACTCTATAGGTTTGACCCTATGAACACTGACAAGGGAGTAGAGAGTTCCTAGACCCGGCTATATGTCACCTGTAACGATATCGGTAGCGCTCTACTTGTCTCCCAGCTCAGGCTGATAGATTTCACTACGTCATAAAACGAAATATCCTGTATAATGGAGTATAAGAAAACATATAGATCAAGGTACTTTATGCTGATGCTCAGTTAATATAAAAATCACGACCAATAAGAGAAATACTGGATTTTTTAATTAAAAATATTACTTTTTTATTACAGAACATAAGATTCAAATTTTTGCGATAGTTAAATATCTCATATATTATCTCTCCACACAATATACGCAGAGGTGTGTATATAATCACTATATAAACACTGAATTTGCGTTAATTCCTAACCGAGGGACAAAAGCATTCTTAATAAGAACATAAGAACATAAGAAAGGAGGAACACTGCAGCAGGCCTGTTGGCCCATACTAGGCAGGTCCTTTACAATTCATCCCACTAACAAACATTTGACCTACCCAATTTTCAATGCTACCCAAGAAATAAGCTCTGATGTGCAAGTCCCACTCAAATCCAACCCATCCCACTCATGTATTTATCCAACCTAAATTTGAAACTACCCAAAGTCCTAGCCTCAATAACCCAACTAGGTAGACTGTTCCACTCATCTACTACCCTATTTCCAAACCAATATTTTCCTATGTCCTTTCTAAATCTAAACTTATCTAATTTAAATCCATTACTGCGGGTTCTCTCTTGGAGAGATATTCTCAAGACCTTGTTAATATCCCCTTTATTAATACCTATCTTCCACTTATACACTTCGATCAGGTCTCCCCTCATTCTTCGTCTAACAAGTGAATGTAACTTAAGAGTCTTCAATCTTTCTTCATAAGGAAGATTTCTAATGCTATGTATTAATTTAGTCATCCTACGCTGAATGTTTTCTAACGAATTTATGTCCATTCTGTAATATGGAGACCAGAATTGAACTGCATAATCTAGGTGAGGCCTTACTAATGATGTATAAAGCTGCAGTATGACCTCTGGACTTCTGTTGCTTACACTTCTTGATATAAATCCCAGTAATCTATTTGCCTTATTACGTACGCTTAGGCATTGCTGTCTTGGTTTAAGGTTGCTGCTTACCATAACCCCCAAGTCCTTTTCGCAATCTGTATGGTTAAGTTCTACATTATTTAACTTATAAGTGCTAGGGTTATGGACACTCCCGAGCTTCAGAACCTTGCATTTATCTACATTGAACTGCATCTGCCACTTTTCTGACCAAGAGTAGAGTTTATCTAAATCCTCCTGAAGTTCCCTAACATCTACGTTTGAATCAATTATCCTACCTATCTTCGTGTCATCGGCGAATTTGCTCATATCACTAGTAATTCCTTCATCAAGATCATTGATATATATTATAAACAACAACGGGCCCAAGACTGATCCCTGTGGAACGCCACTTGTTACTGATCCCCACTCGGATTTAACCCCATTTATGGACACTCTTTGCTTCCTGTCTGTGAGCCATGATTCGATCCACGAGAGCACTTTTCCCCCAGTGCCATGAGCTGCTACTTTCTTCAACAGTCTTTGGTGCGGAACTCTATCAAATGCCTTACTAAAATCTAAGTAAATAATGGAAGCGCACATGACTTGCGCACATGACCCATAATCTTTAAACCTAGATTCAGATGACGTAGCTGTCCACAGTAGTGGTGAAAGACACGTGAAACAGCAAATTTTGCAGTGCGACAATTTCTCTGTGAAGAGCGTGATTAGGTGATGATAATCATGATCTTTTCCTCACAAGCTTCCAACTTACCAAACTAAATCAACCTCTTCCTTGTAGCGTTTGTCCTCATTAGAACTGTGGACTGATGACTGACGTATCATCTTGAAAGACTGACGTTTTTTTCCAAGAGAGAAATTGCAAGGAAGGAAAGTACAAAAAAACATTCTAAATGAAAGAACCCGGAAAACTCAATGTTTGTCATTGAATTTTGTACATCAATGGTGGTAACTGCAAAGGAATGATAGAATAAATGTTTACTGTAATCCAACTCTAGCAAAAACACTTTCGAAGCTAGGAAATAGGGAGAGGAGACTGGAAACTGACTATTTAACGTCTGGAAAATACTTGATCTTGAAAAAGGTATTAGTCGTCACAGTTGCCAGTAGTGGTTGTCTGTTATTTGAAGATTCACAAACTGCAGACGACAGTGGACTTTCTGAAGATGTGTAAAAGTGAGAGGCTGACAGTGAAGCAGAGCAAGTTGATGAAAATTGTAAAGTAAAAGGACACAAGTGCAACTAATGTGACATTTATTGTGGCAACGTTTCGCTCTCCAGGAGCTTTATCAAGCCATTACAAACAATACATGGACACAGAGGGTATATAAAGGCTCAGAGTGAGGTGAATACTAGTGAGGTACCATTTCGAGGTTCACTAGTGGTAGTAGTAGTAGTAGTAGTAGTAGTAGTGGTAGTGACAAAAGTAATACAATATGGTAGAGCAATTAATTCGTACATGAGTAAAAGGATATAAAAGCTATTACTTGGGTAACATAAAAATAGGTTGGACAAATATAAACTGGAATGAGGCAGCTTGTTTCAGTGTTCACTCTCTGTGCTTTGTGTAGTATAACAGGAGAGACTATGTGATGGCAGGGTTTACTGTTTTCAGGAGGATTCTTGCTAAGACTTCGGAGATGGTGAAGCTGCCGTTGTTTTGTTTAATTGTATTCGAAACAGCGATCAGTGCTGATTCAAGGCACTTGCGTGTGCGGAAATTATTTTCTTTTATCACTAATTGGGCGTCTCTGAATTTCATAAGATGATTGGTGGAATTTCGGTGTTGTACACAGGCGTTGTTTAAGTTGTCGTTCCTACATGCGTATATGTGTTCATTGAGGCGGGTGTCGAGGTTTCTTGCTGTTTCACCTACGTAGATCTTGTCACAGCCTCCACAGGGTATAGTGTAAACTCCTGCATTGACTGGTTCGTGGTGCTTGGGTTTTGTCCTGGTTAGATCCTTTATTGAAGTGGTAGAAGCGATGGCGACTCTGGTGTTAGCTTGTGAAAGTACTTTTGAGACGTTTAGTGCAACCTGGCTGTTGGGAAGAATTATAACTTTGTTGGGAGCGGTGTTGATGCGTGGAGAATTGATGATCTGAAGAGCTCTTTTCTTGCAGTCTTTGATGAAAAAAGAAGGAAATTGTAACTCAGTGAATGTTTGGTGAATGTAAGTACATTCCTCGTCAAGAAACTCAGGACTACAAATTCGGTATGCTCTTAGGAAAAACCCGATGATCTCACACACTTCTATTCCAGTCAAGATACCAAGACCAAAAGAGGCGTCATCGAGGACTGTCTAACTTATTTCCATTGGGGTCCTTAATCTTGTCCCCCAGGATGCGACCCACACCAGTCGACTAACACCCAGGTACCTATTTGCTGCTAGGTGAACAGGACAACAGGTGTAAGGAAACGTGTCGAAATGTTTCCACCCGCCGGGAATCGAACCCGGGCCCTCCGTGTGTGAAGCGGGAGCTTTAGCCACCAGGCCACCGCATATATATATATATATATATATATATATATATATATATATATATATATATATATATATATATATATATATATATATATATATATATATATATATATATATATATATATATATATATATATATATATATATATATATATATATATATATATATATATATATGGGCCACCGCATATATATATATATATATATATATATATATATATATATATATATATATATATATATATATATATATATATATGGGCCACCGCATATATATATATATATATATATATATATATATATATATATATATACACTGAGAGGTATATGCCAGCTGTTGTAAATATACCGAAAGGTTGCTTTAATGTCGTTATGAGGTATTAAGGTTTTCTTAACTGCTGGTGTTGCCATGCGGTCTTGACGACCCTCGTGTACTCGGTATCAAGCTGTCTTCTTACGCAAAACTAATTTAGTTTATGTTAAAAGTATTTTGTTTTCTTTAGTGTTTTAAACAGAAAACGAGAAATGTAGGTGTATCTATTATATAATATTTATAATTCTAAAGTAAGTACTTAAGTAAGTTTATTCAGGTATACACAAATACAGTTACATAGATTATCATGCATAGCAGCATATGTGTAGAGAACCTAGGATAACCCAAAAAAGTTAGACAGAGTGACTTATTTCCATTGGTTACCTTTTACCTTATTATTATAATATAAAAGAGATAATATCATATTATTATTCTATAAAGGAGATAATATATTAATATCATACTATTAAGACTATCTACTACACGAGGGTCATTAAGACTATCTACAATACAAGGGTCATTACTAGGAATAAGGTAAAATTACAAATGTGTTAGCTAAAAAAAAAATCATTCCCCTCCCTTTCTGTAGCTACATTCATCAGACACCTTTTTGCACTCTTCTTGAACTGGTTCATGCTATGACTGGCTTTGACATGTGCAGGCAGTCTGTTTCATTCCTTTTTTGCTGTACAATAAAAGGTGCTTGAAGCCTGGCCACTTACTGTGGGTACTACAAAGTTGTGTTCTCTCCCCCAGTACTATGATTGCTTTGATTCCAAACCTTGACAAAATTGGAAGCAAGATATTCTGGACACTGTGTGTATGAGCAACTTTATAAACTTGATTTAGCTTCACTTGTTTTACTCTGTCTTCAACACGATTGCAAACGACGGTCTGGAGTTTTGAGACTCTCTGATCGCGGGTTCTAACCCCACCAGTGGTATGGTTTGTTTGCAATCGTGTCATTACGATTTCGTGAGTCATGTTGACGGCTTTGAGGACACTTGAGCTAGAGTTCGTCACGGCCACGTTAGCTGGAGATTCGTCTGTAAAATTTCGCGTTTGTGACGGTAAGCTGTCCAATATACAAAAAGAGTTAGAAACAGAAATACAAATAGCTAGAGCTTCATTTAAGGTTATTAATATAATATTCAAGAGGTTGCTAGTAGAATTGCAGTAAATCAACCATTCAAATCATTATGAAGCTGTGTGTAGTCTGTGGTCAGTCAAACAAACGGGCTTCCACATGGATAAATTGTCATTTTTGTGGAAATTGGTGTCACGCCCCTTGTGCAGATATCCCAGAACTAGCTACAAGCAGTATTAAAACAGAGAAGTGTTTTTGGGTATGCCCAAATGAGGAAAATCTGTGGACTAAAATCACAAGGGTATTAAAAGAGGACAACATCAAAGCTGCTTTCATAGAAAACCTGGAAGCTTTCTACAACAGATGGGAACATAAAAAGTCTGGGCTGAATGGTACTGCCCTTGATACTGGCCATGTAGTCACAAACTGTAAGGCTGGAGGTGATGTCCTGGTAGTCAGTAAATGTGGGGCTGATAGTGCTGTCCTGGGAGACAGTAATGGTGAAGCTGGAGGTGCTGTCCTGGGAGACAGAAATGGTTAGCTGGAGATACTGTCCTGGGAGACAGTAATGGTGAAGCTGGAGATTTTGTCCAGGTAGTCGGGAATTATACGCAGGAAGGAATACATATAAATGACCTCATAGGGGACAGGAGCCATAGTAGGGAAACAAGTGTAGTCAAAGATAAGATAAAACCAATATTGCAAACTAGAAATACCGCAGGAAATAGCAAACAAGAGGACTCCAATAGCAATAGTGAGGATAAATTACCAAAAACAACTGGTGGGAGCTCCATTGTTGGTGCTAGGGAGGATAGAAGTAAGACAGGGAAACATGCACCAACAGGGAATACAGTCACAGAAACCCAAGGCAAGCGGAAACCAAGCCTGTGCACATACTTTGCACTTGGTATCTGCTGGCATGGGAAATCTGGAAAAACAGATGGGACATGCAACTATGACCACCCTAGAAAATGCCATGCCCATATGACAGCAGGAAAATGCAAACTCCCTTCCTGTAAGCTTTTTCACCCTGAAATGTGTACCTCTTCAGTACAGGAAAGACTGTACTATAACTTAAATTGCCAGGCATACCATCTAAAGGGGACAAAAAGATACAAAACATCCAGGCCATGGGAAAACCTGGGTAGCCACAGCTACTCAAGAGGGAGAGGTTTTTTAGTGCCAGGAAGGAAAAAAAACTGGCAGGAAATGGCAGAAATCGTACACCAAATCCAGTCATTCCTGGAGTGGAACCACAATAAATAATATTGTTGCAGTAATAACACCAGGAGGCAGCTCTGATGAAAACTCACACTCACACGAGCTTTTAAATCTCTGCACAAAACTCAATTTAAACCAGCAAATAATAGAGCCTACAAGACTGGAGAATACACTAGACCTCATCTTCACTAACAATGATGATCTGATAAGAAATGTCACCATATCAAAAACAATATACTCAGATCACAACATAATTGAGGTTCAGACATGTATGCATGGAGCCCCAGACCGACAAAATGAGACTAGTCACGAGGGAGCATTCACCAAATTCAACTTCAATAACAAAAACATAAAGTGGGACCAAGTAAACCAAGTCCTAACCGATATAAGCTGGGAAGATATACTAAGCAACACAGACCCAAACTTATGCCTAGAACAGATTAACTCGGTGGCACTCGATGTATGCACAAGGCTTATTCCTCTAAGAAAAAGGAGGAGTAGATGTAAAATAGAAAGAGACAGGCGCTCCCTTTACAGGCGACGGAAAAGAATAACAGAGCGGCTAAAAGAGGTCAATATATCTGAAATGCGCAGGGAGACACTGGTCAGAGAAATAGCAAGCATCGAACTTAAGCTAAAAGAATCCTTTAGGAGTCAGGAATCGCGGGAAGAACTAAAAGCCATAAATGAAATCGAAAGAAACCCAAAGTATTTCTTCTCCTATGCCAAATCAAAATCGAGAACAACGTCCAGTATTGGGCCCCTACTTAAACAAGATGGGTCCTACACAGATGACAGCAAGGAAATGAGTGAGCTACTCAAGTCCCAATATGACTCAGTTTTTAGCAAGCCGCTAACCAGACTGAGAGTCGAAGACCAAAATGAATTTTTTATGAGAGAGCCACAAAATTTGACTAACACAAGCCTATCCGATGTTATCCTGACGCCAAATGACTTCGAACAGGCGATAAATGACATGCCCATGCACTCTGCCCCAGGGCCAGACTCATGGAACTCTGTGTTCATCAAGAACTGCAAGAAGCCCCTATCACGAGCCTTTTCCATCCTATGGAGAGGGAGCATGGACACGGGGGTCGTCCCTCAGTTACTAAAAACAACAGACATAGCCCCACTCCACAAAGGGGGCAGTAAAGCAACAGCAAAGAACTACAGACCAATAGCACTAACATCCCATATCATAAAAATCTTTGAAAGGGTCCTAAGAAGCAAGATCACCACCCATCTAGAAACCCATCAGTTACACAACCCAGGGCAACATGGGTTTAGAACAGGTCGCTCCTGTCTGTCTCAACTACTGGATCACTACGACAAGGTCCTAAATGCACTAGAAGACAAAAAGAATGCAGATGTAATATATACAGACTTTGCAAAAGCCTTCGACAAGTGTGACCATGGCGTAATAGCGCACAAAATGCGCGCTAAAGGAATAACAGGAAAAGTCGGTCGATGGATCTATAATTTCCTCACTAACAGAACACAGAGAGTAGTCGTCAACAGAGTAAAGTCCGAGGCAACTACGGTGAAAAGCTCTGTCCCACAAGGCACAGTACTAGCTCCCATCTTGTTCCTCATCCTCATATCCGACATAGACAAGGATGTCAGCCACAGCACCGTGTCTTCCTTTGCAGATGACACCCGAATCTGCATGACAGTGTCTTCCATTGCAGACACTGAAAGGCTCCAGGCGGACATCAACCAAATCTTTCAGTGGGCTGCAGAAAACAATATGAAGTTCAACGATGAGAAATTTCAATTACTCAGATATGGTAAACATGAGGAAATTAAATCTTCATCAGAGTACAAAACAAATTCTGGCCACAAAATAGAGCGAAACACCAACGTCAAAGACCTAGGAGTGATTATGTCGGAGGATCTCACCTTCAAGGACCATAACATTGTATCAATCGCATCTGCTAGAAAAATGACAGGATGGATAATGAGAACCTTCAAAACTAGGGAGGCCAAGCCCATGATGACACTCTTCAGGTCACTTGTTCTATCTAGGCTGGAATATTGCTGCACTCTAACAGCACCTTTCAAGGCAGGTGAAATTGCCGACCTAGAAAATGTACAGAGAACTTTCACGGCGCGCATAACGGAGATAAAACACCTCAATTACTGGGAGCGCTTGAGGTTTCTAAACCTGTATTCCCTGGAACGCAGGAGGGAGAGATACATGATTATATACACCTGGAAAATCCTAGAGGGACTAGTACCAAACTTGCACACGAAAATCACTCACTACGAAAGCAAAAGACTTGGCAGACGATGCACCATCCCCCCAATGAAAAGCAGGGGTGTCACTAGCACGTTAAGAGACCATACAATAAGTGTCAGGGGCCCGAGACTGTTCAACTGCCTCCCAGCACACATAAGGGGGATTACCAACAGACCCCTGGCAGTCTTCAAGCTGGCACTGGACAAGCAACTAAAGTCAGTTCCTGATCAGCCGGGCTGTGGCTCGTACGTTGGTTTGCGTGCAGCCAGCAGCAACAGCCTGGTTGATCAGGCGCTGATCCACCAGGAGGCCTGGTCACAGACCGGGCCGCGGGGGCGTTGACCCCCGAAACTCTCTCCAGGTAAACTCCAGGTAAACAGTCGATGGCCTCCACTCCAAACCAACAGATACAGATACTAATGCCGGAAAAAAAATCCCCCCCCCCAGTACCAACAATACCACCAGTCCGATAACATTCTTCTTTGCAAATATACAGGGTCTAAAGCCAGCAACAAACAACAAAATACCTTTCATCCGTGGACTGCTTGCAGAGGCAAAGGCAATGTTCGCGGCTTTCACTGAGACCCACATAAAGGATCACTTGGACAACGAAATATGGATCCCAGGTTACAACCTATACAGATGTGACAGAGTGAACAGGCAAAAGGGGGGGGTTGGCCTGTACATTGCAGAGTCACTTGTTTGCACAGAACTGCTTAATGCCTCAAATGATGTAGTGGAAGTTTTAGCAGTAAAGGTCGAGAACCAAAACCTAGTCATTGTGGTAGTCTACAAGCCTCCAGATGCAACATCCCAGCAATTCCAGGAACAGCTGTTAAAAATTGACCACTGTCTGGAAAATCTTCCAGCTCCTGCACCCAACATCTTGCTCCTGGGGGACTTCAACTTAAGGCACCTAAAATGGAGGAATATAGCAAATAATATTGTTGCAGTAATAACACCAGGAGGCAGCTCTGATGAAAACTCACACTCACACGAGCTTTTAAATCTCTGCACAAAATTCAATTTAAACCAGCAAATAATAGAGCCTACTAGACTGGAGAATACACTAGACCTCATCTTCACTAACAATGATGATCTGATAAGAAATGTCACCATATCAAAAACAATATACTCAGATCACAACATAATTGAGGTTCAGACATGTATGCGTGGAGCCCCAGACCGACAAAAGGAGACTAGTCACGAGGGAGCATTCACCAAATTCAACTTCAATAACAAAAACATAAAGTGGGACCAAGTAAACCAAGTCCTAGCCGATATAAGCTGGAAAGATATACTAAGCAACACAGACCCAAACTTATGCCTAGAACAGATTAACTCGGTGGCACTCGATGTATGCACAAGGCTTATTCCTCTAAGAAAAAGGAGGAGTAGATGTAAAATAGAAAGAGACAGGCGCTCCCTTTACAGGCGACGGAAAAGAATAACAGAGCGGCTAAAAGAGGTCAATATATCTGAAATGCGCAGGGAGACACTGGTCAGAGAAATAGCAAGCATCGAACTTAAGCTAAAAGAATCCTTTAGGAGTCAGGAATCGCGGGAAGAACTAAAAGCCATAAATGAAATCGAAAGAAACCCAAAGTATTTCTTCTCCTATGCCAAATCAAAATCGAGAACAACGTCCAGTATTGGGCCCCTACTTAAACAAGATGGGTCCTACACAGATGACAGCAAGGAAATGAGTGAGCTACTCAAGTCCCAATATGACTCAGTTTTTAGCAAGCCGCTAACCAGACTGAGAGTCGAAGATCAAAATGAATTTTTTATGAGAGAGCCACAAAATTTGATTAACACAAGCCTATCCGATGTTATCCTGACGCCAAATGACTTCGAACAGGCGATAAATGACATGCCCATGCACTCTGCCCCAGGGCCAGACTCATGGAACTCTGTGTTCATCAAGAACTGCAGGAAGCCCCTATCACGAGCCTTTTCCATCCTATGGAGAGGGAGCATGGACACGGGGGTCGTCCCTCAGTTATTAAAAACAACAGACATAGCCCCACTCCACAAAGGGGGCAGTAAAGCAACAGCAAAGAACTACAGACCAATAGCACTAACATCCCATATCATAAAAATCTTTGAAAGGGTCCTAAGAAGCAAGATCACCACCCATCTAGAAACCCATCAGTTACACAACCCAGGGCAACATGGGTTTAGAACAGGTCGCTCCTGTCTGTCTCAACTACTGGATCACTACGACAAGGTCCTAAATGCACTAGAAGACAAAAAGAATGCAGATGTAATATATACAGACTTTGCAAAAGCCTTCGACAAGTGTGACCATGGCGTAATAGCGCACAAAATGCGCGCTAAAGGAATAACAGGAAAAGTCGGTCGATGGATCTATAATTTCCTCACTAACAGAACACAGAGAGTAGTCGTCAACAGAGTAAAGTCCGAGGCAGCTACGGTGAAAAGCTCTGTTCCACAAGGCACAGTACTAGCTCCCATCTTGTTCCTCATCCTCATATCCGACATAGACAAGGATGTCAGCCACAGCACCGTGTCTTCCTTTGCAGATGACACCCGAATCTGCATGACAGTGTCTTCCATTGCAGACACTGCAAGGCTCCAGGCGGACATCAACCAAATCTTTCAGTGGGCTGCAGAAAACAATATGAAGTTCAACGATGAGAAATTTCAATTACTCAGATATGGTAAACATGAGGAAATTAAATCTTCATCAGAGTACAAAACAAATTCTGGCCACAAAATAGAGCGAAACACCAACGTCAAAGACCTGGGAGTGATTATGTCGGAGGATCTCACCTTCAAGGACCATAACATTGTATCAATCGCATCTGCTAGAAAAATGACAGGATGGATAATGAGAACCTTCAAAACTAGGGAGGCCAAGCCCATGATGACACTCTTCAGGTCACTTGTTCTATCTAGGCTGGAATATTGCTGCACTCTAACAGCACCTTTCAAGGCAGGTGAAATTGCCGACCTAGAAAATGTACAGAGAACTTTCACGGCCCGCATAACGGAGATAAAACACCTCAATTACTGGGAGCGCTTGAGGTTTCTAAACCTGTATTCCCTGGAACGCAGGAGGGAGAGATACATGATTATATACACCTGGAAAATCCTAGAGGGACTAGTACCGAACTTGCACACGAAAATCACTCACTACGAAAGCAAAAGACTTGGCAGACGATGCACCATCCCCCCAATGAAAAGCAGGGGTGTCACTAGCACGTTAAGAGAACATACAATAAGTGTCAGGGGCCCGAGACTGTTCAACTGCCTCCCAGCACACATAAGGGGGATTACCAACAGACCCCTGGCAGTCTTCAAGCTGGCACTGGACAAGCACCTAAAGTCAGTTCCTGATCAGCCGGGCTGTGGCTCGTACGTTGGTTTGCGTGCAGCCAGCAGCAACAGCCTGGTTGATCAGGCGCTGATCCACCAGGAGGCCTGGTCACAGACCGGGCCGCGGGGGCGTTGACCCCCGAAACTCTCTCCAGGTAAACTCCAGGTAAACAGTGGTGTGTATGCTAACCTTCCTTTGGTGTAGAAATACGTATACCTAGTTGGATGAATCTTATTGTGGCTAGCTGGTCCAGTGGCTAACGCGACGGTCTGGAGTTTTGAGACTCTCTGATCGCGGGTTCGAACCCCGCCCGTGATATGGTTTCTTAAGATGAGAAAATAGATAGATAAGACTTTGTTCGGATTTTTAACCCCGGAGCATCAGCCACCCAGGAGAACCCATGAAAGTCTTATTCCCATTGTGGTCTTCAATCTTGTCCCCCAGGATGCCACCCACCCCCGAAACCCACTCCAAGTATACTCAGCAGGTACACCAGGTATAAGAGAGAAAGCTGTCTAGCGACAGAAAGGGAGGAGAATGATTTTTTATTTTTTTAGCTAACACACATGTAAATATAAATAACTTATTTTACCTTATTCCTAGTATATCTCCTTTATGGTATAATAATAAGATATTATCGCCTTTCTAATATTATAATAAGGCATCAAAAGAACCCCAATGGAAATAAGTCACTTTGCTTGCCTTTTTTGGGTTATCCTAGGTTCTCTACACATATACTGCGAGGTATGATAATCTATATAACTGTATTTGTGTATACCTGAATAAACTTACAAGGACCCTAATGAAAATAAATAACTTTGACTTTCTTTGGTTATCCTAGGTAATCTACACATATACTGCTATGCAATAAGATCACAGTAAACAGGTGATTTCAAAATATGCAAAACAACCACTCTGAAAGAATAGAGAAATTCCAAGCGCTTTCGTGACTACTCACATTACTCTCATTATGATAATGTGAGTAGTCACGAAAGCGCTTGGAATTTCTCTATTCTTTCAGAGTGGTTGTTTTGCATATACTGCTATGTATGAAAATTTATATGACTGTATTTAGGTGTACCTGTACCTGAATAAACATACTTGCCATGGCCCACTGTGCCAGAATGCCTTTATTTAAAGTATACCTTAGGAATATATACTCCAAGAGACATACATCTCGCTGTGTAAAAGTCCTGGGACTAATAACATTTCTCCAGCTGAGATACTTCTTGATGGATAAAAGTACCGGAATAGGAATGTGAATTTGGTATTTGTACTTGTAATTTGCCCGAAATGTTCTGCATAACAAGCGACTTTCTATACAGTAGTGTGTCATTGATGTTAACTAGGCCCGTATACCTTGTACATGTACTTGTAGAAATAAGATATTATTATTATTATTATTATTGTTATTATTATTATTATTATTATTATTATTATTATTATTATTATTATTATTATTATTATTATTATTATTATTATTATTATTATTATTATTATTATTAGCAGTAGTAGTAAGTAAACATATAGATTTAACTACAGGTTCAACTCACTACTGCATCCTATGGGACATCAGATCATTGTATGTTTTGTATATGCAGTAATTCGATATAAATAATTGTGTAGTAATGGCAATTTACACTATGCATGATAATTGTACTTATGTGTATATGTGCCTAAATAAACTTACTTATTTACTTGCTTACTTAGTAGGGTGGCCCGGTGGCCTGGTGGCTAAAGCTCCCGCTTCACACACGGAGGGCCCGGGTTCGATTCCCGGCGGGTGGAAACATTCGACACGTTTCCTTACACCTGTTGTCCTGTTCACCTAGCAGCAAATAGGTACCTGGGTGTTAGTCGACTGGTGTGGGTCGCATCCTGGGGGACAAGATTAAGGACCCCAATGGAAATAAGTTAGACAGTCCTCGATGACGCACTGACTTTCTTGGGTTATCCTGGGTGGCTAACCCTCCGGGGTTAAAAATCCGAACGAAATCTCTCTCTTACTAAGGATTATAAATATATAAAAGAGATACCCTACATATTTCGTTTTCTATCTCTAAAGCATTAAAGAAAACAGCATAATTTAACATAAACTAAACTAGTTTTATGTTCATGTACTACAAGTATATGTACATGGTATACAGGCCTAGCTGATATCAATGACATATTACTATATGAAAGCCCCTTGTTATGCTGAGCATTTCGGGCAAATTAGGTCAGTTTTGTCCCAGGATGCGACCCACACCAGTTGACTAACACCCAGGTACCCATTTTAAACTGATGGGTGAACAGGGACAGGGGAAACACGTCCCTGTTTTCCAGCCATACCGGAGGAAATTCGAACCCCGGACCTCAGTGTGTGAGCTGAGTGCGCTAGCGATCGAGCTACGGGAGATACAGACGGCAGATAAAGAGATGAATAATAATAATACACTTAACAACTTTACGTGTATACATACCGATATATTAAGTCACTCAGTACATATACATCAAGAGTGACAAACTCACCAGAACAAACACTGGGAAAAGCTCCAGCTGCTGGTCATCATATGACTAAGACTCGAGTCAGGAAACACTTGTCCTGTTTTCTGACAAACTTTACTTAACCTTAATGCTTCTATTTAGATTGGTTAATAGGGTTCCAAGCCTACTGACTACATGAGGTATATTTACAACATGTGGCACACACCTCTCAGGGTTTCGGGGGTCAACGCCCCCGCGGCCCGTTGTATATATCCTGTATATTTAGTAAGAGAATCATTGCTTTATAAATTAAGATTGTAAACTGACTAAAATCATTACTATTGGTTAAATTGTATTATTATTATTATTATTATTATTATTATTATTATTATTATTATTATTATTATTAGTAGTAGTAGTAGTAGTAGTAGTAGTAGTAGTAGTAGTGGTAGTAGTAGTGGTAGTAGTAGTGGTAGTAGCAATGGTAGTAGTAGTGGTAGTAGTAGTGGTAGTAGTAGTAGTAGTAGTAGTAGTAGTAGTAGTAGTAGTTGTAGTTGTAGTAGTAGTAGTAATAGTAGTAGCAGTAGTAGTAGTGGTAGTAGTAGTAGTAGTAGTAGTGGTGGTGGTAGTAGTAGTGGTAGCAGTAGTGGTAGTAGTAGTGGTAGTAGTAGTGGTAGTAGTAGTGGTAGAAGTGGTGGTAGTAGTAGTAGTAGTAGTAGTAGTAGTAGTAGTAGTAGGCAGATATACTAAACGTGTAGGCGTTTTACAGCGAACAAGTTACACTAGTCGTGTACATTACCTGGAGTTTACCTGGAGAGAGTTCCGGGGGTCAACGCCCCCGCGGCCCTGTCTGTGACCAGGCCTCCTGGTGGATCAGAGCCTGATCAACCAGGCTGTTGCTTCTGGCTGCACGCAAACTAACGTACGAGCCACAGCCCGGCTGATCAGGAACTGACTTTAGGTGCTTGTCCAGTGCCAGCTTGGACTGCCAGGGGTCTGTTGGTAATCCCCCTTATGTGTGCTGGGAGGCAGTTGAACAGTCTCGGGCCCCTGACACTTATTGTATGGTCTCTTAACGTGCTAGTGACACCCCTGCTTTTCATTGGGGGGATGATGCATCGTCTGCCAAGTCTTTTGCTTTCGTAGTGAGTGATTTTCGTGTGCAAGTTCGGTACTAGTCCCTCTAGGATTTTCCAGGTGTATATAATCATGTATCTCTCCCTCCTGCGTTCCAGGGAATACAGGTTTAGGAACCTCAAGCGCTCCCAGTAATTGAGGTGTTTTATCTCCGTTATGCGCGCCGTGAAAGTTCTCTGTACATTTTCTAGGTCGGCAATTTCACCTGCCTTGAAAGGTGCTGTTAGTGTGCAGCAATATTCCAGCCTAGATAGAACAAGTGACCTGAAGAGTGTCATCATGGGCTTGGCCTCCCTAGTTTTGAAGGTTCTCATTATCCATCCTGTCATTTTTCTAGCAGATGCGATTGATACAATGTTATGGTCCTTGAAGGTGAGATCCTCCGACATGATCACCCCCAGGTCTTTGACGTTGGTGTTTCGCTCTATTTTGTGGCCAGAATTTGTTTTGTACTTTGATGAAGATTTAATTTCCTCATGTTTACCATATCTGAGTAATTGAGTAATTAGTAATTAAACTAATGAGTAATTAAACTAGAGTGTACACTAGTTCCACTATTTATGAACACTTGTTCCACCAGTCATGAACACTAGTAACAACAGTCATGGCCATTAATTACACAGGTCATAATCACTAGTTACATTAGTCGTGGACACTAGGTATGGACTCAATTTGCCCTAGTTATGGACTCTAATTCCACTAATAACGGACACTAATTATACTACTCATGGGCACTATTTTTTACTAGTTATGGACACTAGTTGCACTAGTCATGGACAATAATTCCCCTGATCATGGACACTAGTTATGATCATTACTTACATTAGTCATGGGCACTAGTTACACTAGTAATGAACATTATTTGCACTAGTCATGGTCACTAGTTACGCTAGTAATTTTACACTAGTCATGACTAGTATTTACACTTGTCATAGACACTAGTTACACTAGCTATAGATATTAGTTACCAAGCCATTGACGATCCTCTTAAGCACTTATTAGGTACCCAGATGCTGCACATGTGTCTAATTCATCTTGTCGGTAATGTATATTGTATACCATTTATGTACACCTTGTCAGACACTGCAGCATCGTGGAATCTTAGTACAGAGGACATCTATATAACCTTCAACCTTCTTGCTCACTTCTGGCGAAGGGGTGGAAACACTGAACGTGTTTCCTTACACCGGTTGTCTGTGTTCACCCATCAGTAAACTGGGTACCTGGGTGTTAATCGACTGGTGTGGGTCGCGTCCTGGGATAAAAAAACTAGCCTAATTTGCCCGAAGTGGTCTGCATAACACGCGGCATTCTATATAGTAGTATGTCAATGATGTCTGCTAGGCCTGTATGCCTTGTACATGTACTTGTAGTAAATAAAGATATTAATTGTTATTAATTATTAATTCCTTGGGTATAACCTACTTCCTCTGGGAAATCCTGCCTACCAGTGATAATGTCTTCGTCTGCTGCATTATGCCAGTATATAAGCGCCAATCTCCATGACTGTGCTTCACTTTCTTCAAGACTACGATGCTCTTCACCATCTCCAAGATTGAGGGACTGATTGCCTCATCTAGACACCCAGATGTTACACATGTGTCTAATTCTTCATCAAAGTCAGAGGAGGATACAGTGAAAGCTGTTCCACAAGGTATAGTACTCGTTCCCATCCTTTTCCTCATACTCACATCTGACATAGACAGAGATGTAAGCCACAGCACAGTTTTCTTCTTTGCTGATGATAGCAGAATTTGCATGAAACTCAATCACTGAGGACACTGCAAATCTCCAAGTGGACATTAACCATGTCTTTAAATGGGCCTCAGAAAATAATATGAAGTTCAATAAAGACAAATTTTAACTACTCCGCTATGGAAAACTCGAGGAAATAAAAACGGGATCGGAGTATAAAACAAATTCCAACCATATAGTAGAGAGAGAAATTAATGTGAAGGACATGGGAGTGACAATGTCAGGGAATCTCACTTTCAAAGATCACAACGATGTCTCTACCACATCTACTAGGAAAATGATATGACGGATAATGAGAACATTCAAAACTAGGGATACCAAGCCAATGACGATTCTCTTCAAATCGCTTGTTCTCTCTAGGCTGGAATATTGCTGTGCATTAACAGCCCCTTTCAAGGCAGGCGAAATTGCAGACCTGGAGAGAATACAGAGAACATTCACTGCACGTATAAATACAACAAAGCACCTAAATTGCTGGGAATGGTTGAAGTTCTTTGACCTGTACTTGTTGAAACGCCAGCGAGAAAGATACATGATAATATATTCACTTGGAAAATCTTAGAGGGACTGGCTCCCAATCTGCTCACGGAAATTACTACCTACGAAAACAAGACTCAGCAGGGAGTGCAAGATCCCCCCACCAATGAAAAGCAGGGGCGCTATGTGTACGGTAAGAGACAACACAGTAAGTGTCAAGGGCCTAAGACCGTTCAACCGCCTCCAGGGGGGATTACCACTAGACCCTTGGCTGTCTTCGAGAGGAAGCTGGAAGGCACCTAAATTTAGTACCTGACCAGCGGGGCTGTGGTTCGTACGTCGGCTTATGTGCGGCCAGCAATAATAACCTGGTTGGTCAGGCCCTGACCCATCGCGAAGCCGGATCATGGATCTAGCAGCGGGGGCGTTGACCCCTGAAACACCCTCCGGGTATTACATACTATATAGAAATCCCATTGTAATGCAGAGCATTTCGGGCATATTAGGTTAATTTTGTCCTTGGGATGCGACCCACACCTGTTGGCTAACACCCAGGTTCCTATTTACTGCTAGGTGAAGAGGGACAGCAGATGTCTTAAGGAAACGCCTCCAATGCTTCAACCCGTACCGGGGATCGAATCAGTGTTCTCTCATTCAGGAAGAATGAGAATGAGAATGTTTAAAAGACAATATTCAAAATAAAGTTGCTAGTAATGGCAAATCAATTGATCAACAAAGAAAGAAAGACAGTAGAGGGCAACGAGTGACTAGCTCCCTTAAGGTTTACTATACAAATAGTAGGAGTCTAAGAAATAAGATAGATGAGCTAAGATTACTTGCAAGTGTCGGTAATATAGATATTATTGGTATAACAGAGACCTCGTTCAACCTGAGAGAGAAATGCCTTCTGAATGCAACATACAGGGTTATAAACTATTCCACACTGATAGGGTCAACAGGAAGGGTGGTGGTGTGGCGATGTATGTCAGAGAAAATTTAAATTGTTGTCTTAGACATGATATAAGATTAGAAACATCGAACACAGAATCTGTTTGGCTACAGTTTCTCTAGGGACGTGACAAATTAATTTTGGGTGTGATTTATAGGCCCCAAACCTTGATAGGGAGAGCAGTAAGCTGTTATTGGATGAAATTCATAAGGCTTCTAGACATGAAAAAGTTGTGATAATGGGAGATTTTAGCTTCAGACAAACTGATTGGAACAATATGACAGGAAATCTTGAGTCTAGTGACTTTCTTCATACGGTTCAGGATTGCTTTTTAGAACAGGTTGTGACAGAACCAACTAGAGGAAACAATCTGCTTGACTTGGTTCTTGCCAACAAAGATTCACTAATTAATAATCTTGAGGTCAATGATGAGCTTGGGGAAAGTGATCACAAATCACTTAGTTTTAATATATCATGGAATTACCCAGATAACTGCAGTCAAATCTCTGTCCCAGATTTTCGCTTGGCCGACTTCATGTGACTGAAAATTTACCTGGGTGGGCTAAATTGGGATGTCCTGACTATGGGTCAGGTAGGTGATCTTGGTTGCCAATGTGACGTTTTTCAGAGCATAGTTCTTGCTGCCCCGACAACTTTTGTTCCGAGTAGGGAAATTAGATCGAACAAAAATGATCCCAAATGGATGAACAATAGTTTAAAACATCTCATTGGTCAAAAGAGAGGCATATATAGGGATATCAAAAGAGGGGATGGGCAGTTAAGAAATCAATATACTCAATTAAAGAGAGAAATAAAGAAAGGAATAAGAAAAGCAAAAAGGGATTATGAGGCTAAGGTCGCAAGGGATTCAAAGACTAACCCAAAAGGGTTCTTTTAGGTATACAGAAGTAAGATTAGGGACAAGATTGCCCCACTTAAGAGTAACTCTGGTCAGATCACTGACAGTGATAAGGATATGTGTGAAATTCTCAATACCTACTTCCTCTCAGTTTTCACCCAGGAAAATACTAGCGATATTCCTGAAATAATAGATTATGTAGAACAGGATAATAAACTATGTACGATTGCGGTAACTAGTGACATGGTCCTCAGACAAATAGAGAAACTAAAACCTAACAAATCCCCAGGTCCTGATGAACTGTTTGCAAGGGTGTTAAAGGAACGTAAAGAGGAACTTAGCATACCTTTGTCTAATCTTTTTAACATATCATTACAAACTAGCATAGTGCCTGATAAGTGGAAAATGGCAAATGTAATACCTATTTACAAGGCAGGTGACAGGTCCTTGGCTTCGAACTATAGACCAATAAGCCTTACCTTCATAGTGGGAAAATTTATGGAATCAATAATTGCCGAAGCAATTCATAGCCATCGTGATAGGAACAGATTGATTAATGAATCTCAACACGGTTTTACAAAGGAGCGTTCCTGTCTTACGAATTTACTAACTTTTTTTACTAAGGTGTTTGAGGAGGTAGATCATGGTAATGAATATGATGTTGTGTATATGGACTTCAGTAAGGCTTTCGACAGAGTTCCACATCAGAGGCTATTGAGGAAACTTTAGGCACACGGAATAGGAGGAGAAATTTTTTCCTGGGTAGAGGCATGGCTGACAAATAGGCAGCAGAGAGTTTGCATAAATAGGGAGAAATCAGAATGGGGGCACGTCACAAGCGGTGTTCCTCAGGGGTCAGTGTTGGGCCCATTGTTGTTCACAATTTACATAAACGACATAGATGAGGGAATAAATAACGACATAAGCAAATTTGCTGATGACACCAAAATAGGCTGTCCAATTCATTCTAATGAGGACACTAGAGCACTCCAGTATGATTTGAATAGACTGATGCAATGGTCGGAGAAGTGGCAGATGCAGTTTAATACTGACAAATGCAAAGTTCTAAATGTTGGACAGTTAAATAACCATGCCACATATAAACTAAATAATGTAGATCTTAATACTACTGATTGCAAAAAGGATTTAGGAGTTCTGATTAGCAGCAATCTAAAACCAAGACAACAGTGCATTAGTGTTCACAATAAAGCTAACAGAATTCTTGGCTTCATATCTAGAAGTATAAATAATAGAAGTCCTCAGGTTGTTCTTCAACTCTCAATATCCTTGGTTAGGCCTCATTTAAACTATGCTGCTCAGTTCTGGTCACCGTATTACAGAATGGATATAAATGCTCTGGAAAACGTACAGAGGAGGATGACAAAGATGATCCCTTGTATCAGAAATCTTCCATATGAGGATAGACTGAAGGCCCTGAATCTGCACTCTCTTGAAAGGCGTAGAATTAGAGGGGACATGATCGAGGTGTATAAATGGAAAATAGGAATAAATAAAGGGGCTGTAAATAGCGTGCTGAAAATTTCCAGCCAAGACAGGACTCGCAGCAATGGTTTCAAGTTGGAAAAATTCAGATTCAGGAAGGATATAGGAAAGCACTGGTTTGGTAATAGAGTTGTGGATGAGTGGAACAAACTCCCGAGTACAGTTATTGAGACTAAAACGTTGTGTAGTTTTAAAAATAAGTTAGATAAATACATGAGTGGGTGTGGGTGGGTGTGAGTTGGACCTGACTAGCTTATGCTGCTGGGTCTGGTGCCGTGCTCCATCCTTGAGTGGAGGTGACCAGACTGGGTGGGTCATTTGGCTAATCCAGGGGAGGTGGATCATTGGGCTAATACTGGGGGGGTGGGTCATTGGGCTAATCCGGGGGGGGGGGACATGGACCTGCTCCGCATGGGTCAGTAGGCCTGTTGCAGTGTTCCTTCTTTCTTATGTTCTTATGTTCTTATAATTTACTCCTCAAGTAGGATGGTTGAATGTTCTTGATACAAGGAACTGAAGTTATCCTCTCCTGTCTTGGTTCAAAAATTATTATTTTCTTTTCTCTAGGCATAACATGAATCTTACAGGTTTAGCACTTATCCATGAATGTTGATCATCATGATTAAGATAATAATAATAATAATAATAATAATAATAATAATAATAATAATAATAATAATAATAATAATAATAATAATGATAATAACAATAACAATAATAATAATAATAATAATAATAATAATAATAATAATAATAATAATAATAATAATAATAATAATAATAATAATAATAATAATAATAATAATAATAATAATAATAATAATAATAATAATAATAATAATAATAATAATAATAATAATAATAACAATAACAATAATAATAATAATAATAATAATAATAATAATAATAATAACAATAACAACAACAATAATAATAATAATAATAATAATATTAATAATAATAATAATAATAATAATAATAATAACAATAATAATAATAATAATAATAATAATAATAATAATAATAATAATAATAATAATAATAATAATAATAATAATAATAACAATAATAATAATAATAGGGAGGCGGTCACCACCAGCCTGGCTCATCATGGTGTCAGGAGGGAGGTGTCCACCACCAGCCTGGCTCATCATGGTGTCAGGAGGGAAGTGGACACCACCAGCCTGGCTCATCATGGTGTCAGGAGGGAAGTGGCCACCACCAGCCTTGCTCATCATGGTGTCAGGAGGGAAGTGGACACCACCAGCCTGGCTCATCATGGTGTCAGGAGGGAGGCGGTCACCACCAGCCTGGCTCATCATGGTGTCAGGAGGGAGGCGGTCACCACCAGCCTGGCTCATCATGGTGTCAGGAGGGAGGCGGTCACTACCAGCCTGGCTCATCATGGTGTCAGGAGGGAGGCGGTCACCACCAGCCTGGCTCATCATGGTGTCAGGAGGGAGGCGGTCACCACCAGCCTGGCTCATCATGGTGTCAGGAGGGAGGCGGTCACCACCAGCCTGGCTCATCATGGTGTCAGGAGGGAGGCGGTCACCACCAGCCTGGCTCATCATGGTGTCAGGAGGGAGGCGGTCACCACCAGCCTGGCTCATCATGGTGTCAGGAGGGAGGTGTCCACCACCAGCCTTGCTCATCATGGTGTCAGGAGGGAAGTGGACACCACCAGCCTGGCTCATCATGGTGTCAGGAGGGAGGTGGTCACCACAAGCCTGGCTCATCATGGTGTCAGGAGGGAAGTGGCCACCACCAGCCTGGCTCATCATGGTATCAGGAGGGAGGTGGCCACCACCAGCCTGCCTCATCATGGTGTCAGGAGGGAGTCAGCCACCACCAGCCTGGTTCATCATGGTGTCAGGAGGGAGGCGGCCACCACCAGCCTGGCTCATCATGGTGTCAAGAGGGAGGCGGCCACCGCCAGCCTGCCTCATTATGGTGTCAGGAGGGAGTCAGGCACCACCAGCCTGGTTCATCATGGTGTCAGGAGGGAAGTGGCCACCACCAGCCTGGCTCATCATGGTGTCAGGAGGGAAGTGGCCACCACCAGCCTGGCTCATCATGGTGTCAGGAGGGAGGCGGCCACCACCAGCCTGGCTCATCATGGTGTCAGGGGGGAGGCGGCCACCACCAGTCTGCCTCATCATGGTGTCAGGAGGGACTCAGCCACCACCAGCCTGGCTCATCATGGTGTCATTAGGGAAGTAGCCACCACCAGCCTGGCTCATCATTGTGTCAGGAGGGAAGTGGCCACCACCAGACTGGCTCATCATGGTGTCAGGAGGGAAGTGGCCACCACCAGCCTGGCTCATCATGGTGTCAGGAGGGAGATGGCCACCACCAGCCTGGCTCATCATGGTGTCAGGAGGGAAATGGCCGCCACCAACCTGGCTCATCATGGTGTCAGGAGGGAGGTGGCCACCACCAGCCTGCCTCATCATGGTGTCAGGAGAGAGTCAGCCACCACCAGCCTGGTTCATCATGGTGTCAGGAGGGAAGCGGCCACCACCAGCCTGGCTCATCATGGTGTCAGGAGGGAAGTGGCCACCACCAGTCTGGCTCATCATGGTGTCAGGAGGGAGGCGGCCACCACCAGCCTGGCTCATCATGGTGTCAGGAGAGAGGTGGCCACCAACAGCCTGGCTCATCATGGTGTCAGGAGGGAAATGGCCGCCACCAACCTGGCTCATCATGGTGTCAAGAGGGAGGTGGCCACCACCAGCCTGCCTCATCATGGTGTCAGGAGAGAGTCAGCCACCACCAGCCTGGTTCATCATGGTGTCAGGAGGGAAGCGGCCACCACCAGCCTGGCTCATCATGGTGTCAGGAGGGAAGTGGCCACCACCAGCCTGGCTCATCATGGTGTCAGGAGGGAGGCGGCCACCACCAGCCTGGCTCATCATGGTGTCAGGAGAGAGGTGGCCACCAACAGCCTGGCTCATCATGGTGTCAGGAGGGACTCAGCCACCACCAGCCTGGCTCATCATGGTGTCATTAGGGAAGTAGCCACCACCAGCCTGGCTCATCATTGTGTCAGGAGGGAAGTGGCCACCACCAGACTGGCTCATCATGGTGTCAGGAGGGAAGTGGCCACCACCAGCCTGGCTCATCATGGTGTCAGGAGGGAGATGGCCACCACCAGCCTGGCTCATCATGGTGTCAGGAGGGAAATGGCCGCCACCAACCTGGCTCATCATGGTGTCAGGAGGGAGGTGGCCACCACCAGCCTGCCTCATCATGGTGTCAGGAGAGAGTCAGCCACCACCAGCCTGGTTCATCATGGTGTCAGGAGGGAAGCGGCCACCACCAGCCTGGCTCATCATGGTGTCAGGAGGGAGGCGGTCACCACCAGCCTGGCTCATCATGGTGTCAGGAGGGAGGCGGTCACCACCAGCCTGGCTCATCATGGTGTCAGGAGGGAGGTGTCCACCACCAGCCTTGCTCATCATGGTGTCAGGAGGGAAGTGGACACCACCAGCCTGGCTCATCATGGTGTCAGGAGGGAGGTGGTCACCACCAGCCTGGGTCATCATGGTGTCAGGAGGGAAGTGGCCACCACCAACCTGGCTCATCATGGTATCAGGAGGGAGGTGGCCACCACCAGCCTGCCTCATCATGGTGTCAGGAGGGAGTCAGCCACCACCAGCCTGGTTCATCATGGTGTCAGGAGGGAGGCGGCCACCACCAGCCTGGCTCATCATGGTGTCAAGAGGGAGGCGGCCACCGCCAGCCTGCCTCATTATGGTGTCAGGAGGGAGTCAGGCACCACCAGCCTGGTTCATCATGGTGTCAGGAGGGAAGTGGCCACCACCAGCCTGGCTCATCATGGTGTCAGGAGGGAAGTGGCCACCACCAGCCTGGCTCATCATGGTGTCAGGAGGGAGGCGGCCACCACCAGCCTGGCTCATCATGGTGTCAGGGGGGAGGCGGCCACCACCAGTCTGCCTCATCATGGTGTCAGGAGGGACTCAACCACCACCAGCCTGGCTCATCATGGTGTCATTAGGGAAGTAGCCACCACCAGCCTGGCTCATCATTGTGTCAGGAGGGAAGTGGCCACCACCAGACTGGCTCATCATGGTGTCAGGAGGGAAGTGGCCACCACCAGCCTGGCTCATAATGGTGTCAGGAGGGAGATGGCCACCACCAGCCTGGCTCATCATGGTGTTAGGAGGGAAATGGCCGCCACCAACCTGGCTCATCATGGTGTCAGGAGGCAGGTGGCCACCACCAGCCTGCCTCATCATGGTGTCAGGAGAGAGTCAGCCACCACCAGCCTGGTTCATCATGGTGTCAAGAGGGAAGCGGCCACCACCAGCCTGGCTCATCATGGTGTCAGGAGGGAGGTGGCCACCACCAGCCTGGCTCATCATGGTGTCAGGAGGGAGGTGGCCACCACCAGCCTGGCTCATCATGGTGTCAGGAGGGAGGTGGCCACCACCAGCCTGGCTCATCATGGTGTCAGGAGGGAGTCAGCCACCACCAGCCTGGCTCCTCATGGTGTCAGGAGGGAGGCGGCCACCACCAGCCTGGCTCATCATGGTGTCAAGAAAGAGGTGGCCACCACCAGCCTGGCTCATCATGGTGTCAGGAGGGAGGTGTCCACCACCAGCCTTGCTCATCATGGTGTCAGGAGGGAAGTGGACACCACCAGCCTGGCTCATCATGGTGTCAGGAGGGAGGTGGCCACCACCAGCCTGGCTCATCATGGTGTCAGGAGGGAAGTGGCCACCACCAGCCTGGCTCATCATTGTATCAGGAGGGAGGTGGCCACCACCAGCCTGCCTCATCATGGTGTCAGGAGGGAGTCAGCCACCACCAGCCTGGTTCATCATGGTGTCAGGAGGGAAGTGGCCACCACCAGCCTGGCTCATCATGGTGTCAAGAGGGAGGCGGCCACCGCCAGCCTGCCTCATTATGGTGTCAGGAGGGAGTCAGGCACCACCAGCCTGATTCATCATGGTGTCAGGAGGGAAGTGGCCACCACCAGCCTGGCTCATCATGGTGTCAGGAGGGAAGTGGCCACCACCAGCCTGGCTCATCATGGTGTCAGGAGGGAGGCGGCCACCACCAGCCTGGCTCATCATGGTGTCAGGAGGGAGGCGGCCACCACCAGCCTGCCTCATCATGGTGTCAGGAGGGAGTCAGCCACCACCAGCCTGGCTCATCATGGTGTCATTAGGGAAGTGGCCACCACCAGCCTGACTCATCATGGTGTCAGGAGGGAGGCGGCCTCCACCAGCCTGGCTCATCATGGTGTCAGGAGGGAGGTGGCCACCACCAGCCTGGCTCATCATGGTGTCAGGAGGGAGGTGGCCACCACCATCCTGGCTCATCATGGTGTCAGGAGGGAAGTGGCCACCACCAGCCTGGCTCATCATGGTGTCAGGATGGAGGTGGCCACCACCAGCCTGGCTCATCATGGTATCAGGAGGGAGGTGGCCACCACCAGCCTGCCTCATCATGGTGTCAGGAGGGAGTCAGCCACCACCAGCCTGGCTCATCATGGTGTCAGGAGGGAAGTGGCCACCACCAGCCTGGCTCATCATGGTGTCAAGAGGGAGGCGGCCACCACCAGCCTGCCTCATGATGGTGTCAGGAGGGAGTCAGCCACCACCAGCCTGGCTCATCATGGTGTCAGGAGGGAAGTGGCCACCACCAGCCTGGCTCATCAAGGTGTCAGGAGGGAAGTGGCCACCACCAGCCTGGCTCATCATGGTGTCAGGAGGGAGGCGGCCACCACCAGCCTTCCTCATCATGGTGTCAGGAGGGAGTCAGCCACCACCAGCCTGGCTCATCATGGTGTCAGGAGGGAAGTGGCCACCACCAGCCTGGCTCATCATGGTGTCAGGAGGGAGGTGGCCACCACCAGCCTGGCTCATCATGGTGTCAGGAGGGAGTCAGCCACCACCAGCCTGGTTCATCATGGTGTCAGGAGGGAAGTGGCCACCACAGCCTGGCTCATCATGGTGTCAGGAGGGAGGCGGCCACCACCAGCCTGCCTAATCATGGTGTCAGGAGGGAGTCAGCCACCAACAGCTTGGCTCATCATGGTGTCAGGAGGGAGGCGGCCACCACCAGCCTGGCTCATCATGGTGTCAGGAGGGAGGTGGCCACAACCAGCCTGGCTCATCTTGGTGTCAGGAGGGAGGTGGCCACCACGAGCCTGGCTCATCATGGTGTCAGGAGGGAGGTGGCCACCACCAGCCTGGCTCATCATGGTGTCAGGAGGGAAGTGGCCACCACCAGCCTGGCTCATCATGGTGTCAGGAGGGAGGCCTGGTCGGACACCTGACCTCACTGATGATCATCCATGTAAGCATTTACAGGTGAGTCAGTGACCAGATACAACCACTCACAGGTATCCCTCCACCACGCCACCAATGACTTTGTAAGGCAGCGGCGGGCAAACAACGGCCCGCGGACTGCATGCAGCCCTCAAAAAAGATTTTCACGCAGCCCTCCAAGATCAAGTCATAAGCAGAACGAGGTAGATATTGAAAAGCCAGTGACTTTGGGTGATAAGGACAGTAATAGGTTTAGTAGAAAAAACAGAAATGAGCAGGAAGGGTAAAGAGAAAGGAGAGTCTTTCAATGTTTATTATGCTAATTGCCGTAGTGCTAGGAATAAGATGGATGAGTTGAGATTAGTTGCTAGTGCAGGTAACATTGATGTATTTGCCTTAACTGAGACGTGGTTTAATTCAAAAAGTCGGGACATGCCTGCGGAATGTCATATTCAGGGTTTTAAATTGTTCCAAGTAGATAGAAGTATCGGGAAGGGGGGTGGGGTGGCATTGTATGTCCGAGATCGCTTGAACTGTTGCATAAAAACGGGTATTAAGTCTGAAGTAACACATACAGAGTCTGTTTGGATAGAATTTTCAGAGGGGCATGAAAAACTGATTTTAGGAGTGATATACCGTCCCCCAAACTTAGATAGGGACCAAGGGAGACTGCTATGGGAGGAAATTGTTAAGGCCACAAGGCACGATAAAGCAGTAATTCTAGGAGACTTTAACTTCAGTCATATTGATTGGAATTTCTTGACTGGGAATTTAGAATCATACGACTTCTTAGAAGTAGTTCAGGATTGTTTTTTGAAGCAGTTTGTGACAGAACCTACAACGGGAAATAACCTGCTTGACTTAGTTATGGCAAACAATGAATCCCTTGTTAATAATTTAGAAATTTCAGAGGAACTGGGTGCTAGTGACCACAAATCAATTACATTTAGCATTGAATGGAAGTACGATAGTAGCGATAACTCAGTAACAGTCCCAGATTTTCGCTTAGCAGATTACGATGGGCTTAGAGAACACGTATCATCTGTTGACTGGGGTAACGAAGTGAGCTATCAATATGACAGTTTTCTGAACACTATACATGCTGCTCAAAGAACGTTTATCCCATATAAAGAAATTAGATCAAATAGAAATTACCCAAAATGGATGAATAATAGGCTCAAATATCTACTAGGGCATAAGAAAGGAATTTATAGGCGTATCAAAAGATGTGAGGGTCATCTTATGAATCAGTATATTGACATTAAGAGGGACATTAAAAAGGGGATAAGAAAAGCTAAAAGGGACTATGAAATTAAAGTTGCTAAGGATTCTAAAACTAACCCAAAAAGTTTTTTCCAGGTCTATAGAACAAAAGTTAGAGATGAGATAGGTCCCCTTAAAAATAACTATGGGCACCTTACTGACAAAGAGAATGAAATGTGCTCGATTTTAAATAATTATTTTCTCTCAGTTTTTACACGGGAAGACACTAACAATATTCCAATAATAAATTTTTATAGTGGGCTAGAAGAAGATAAATTATGTAACATCACAGTCACTAGTGAAATGGTTATGAAGCAGATAGACAGACTGAAGCAAAATAAGTCGCCGGGTCCTGATGAGGTTTTTTCAAGGGTTCTTAAGGAATGCAAAATGGAACTCTGTGAACCATTAACTAATATTTTTAATTTATCTCTTCAAACAGGTGTAGTGTCTGATATGTGGAAGATGGCTAATGTGGTGACCTGTACTTAACTCAGTGGTGACCTGTACTTAACTCAGTGGTGACCTGTAGTTAACAGTGGTGACCTGTACTTAACTCTGTGAAGAAGTGTCTTGTGTGCTCCCCGTGGACTGAACCAAGATGCCCTCCATCGAGCAACTTTACCAGCAACTTAAGGAAGAATTGAGGGTAGCGAAGATGGAGATACGGCGATTGACCGAGGAAAACAAGAGGATTCGTAGTAGTCCTCCTGTTTCGAGTCCTCAGGTCAAGAAGGGATCGTGGTCAGTGGCTGGACAGCAGGGGACGACGAAGTTGACGATCAAGAAGACGAATGGAAAGCCAGAAAAGATGAAGAAGAAAGAGACTGCTGTGGAAACTCCTGTGGAAACCTCCAACGCATTCTCGGTGCTACCCGACGAATGTGAGTCGACTACTGGGATCGTCACGACGAACGACAACAAGGAAGGTAAGAATATTGTTGTTGTTGGGGATAGCCAGGTTAGATACATGGATAGGGCATTTTGCTTGAAGGACATGAGTCGGAGACAGAGGGTTTGCTTTCCTGGGGCTGGGATGGAGGACATTGTTAGCCGGCTTGACAACATCATGAACGGTAATGGGATCAATCCAATTATTTGCCTCAGTGCTGGAGGCAATGATGTAGGCAAGCGTAGAAGTGAGGATTTAGTTAGAAAGTTCAGGACAGCTATAGACATAATTAGGAAGAAGGGGGGGCGCCCTATTATATGTGGCATTTTGCCAAGAAGAGGTGTTGGTAATGAATGGTTGTCCAGAGCAATTGGTATTAATTGTTGGCTGGATAAACACTGTAAGGATAATGCAGTACCATTCATTGACAACTGGGACAACTTCTATGGCCGAAATGACATGTATGCCAGGGATGGGGTTCACTTATCCAGGGCAGGTGTGGGTTTTCTTGCTAACTCAGTTGAGGGGGTTGTTAGGACTTTAAACTAGGATTAGTTAGAGGTATGGGTTTAGAAATGATAAATAATGAGTATGGATATATTGACTTATGCTCTGATATTAAGAATCTTAATAGTAACTGTCATGGAGTAACTCTGGGTAATGATAATTTCAGAAATTGTGTAAAAACAAAGATGAATAGGAAAAATGTGCAGAAGAAAAAACATATGATGGTATTTTATGCTAACAGTCGAAGTGCAAGAAATAAAATTAATGAACTACGTTTGGTAGCATGTGCTGGGAACTTTGATATCATTGCATTAACTGAAACGTGGTATGATTTAAAGAGTCGGGATATGATTGCTGAGTGTAATATTCAGGGATTTAAGTTGTTCAATGTGGATAGATGTAATGGGAAGGGGGGAGGAGTTGCATTGTATGTTCGAGAAAATATTAATTGTTGCATAAAAACAGGTATAAAAATAGATGGAGCAGTAACAGAGTCTGTTTGGGTAGAGTTCGTGGAGGGTCAAGAAAAACTAATTCTAGGTGTAATATACCGACCTCCAGGCTTGGATCACGATAGAGGGAGACTTCTTTGGGACGAAATTGTTAGGGCTTCTGGACACAGTAACATAGTCATAGTAGGGGACTTTAACTTTAGTCAAATTGACTGGAATTCTTTGACAGGTAATCTAGAGTCCAGTGACTTTATGGAAACAGTTCAGGACTGTTTTCTGAAACAGAGCGTAACTGAGCCTACCAGGGGTAATAATTTGCTAGACCTAGTCTTGTCAAATAAGGAAACACTCGTGAATAATCTGGAGATCACTGAAGAGCTTGGCGCAAGTGATCACAAATCCATCACTTTTAGCATTAATTGGGAATGCAAGAATAATGATAATACAGTAAAAATCCCTGATTTTCGTTCTGCCGATTATAATGGACTTAGGGAACATCTGTCTAATCTTGATTGGGGTTATCTAGCTAATGATTTTATTGACGATAATCATACTTATGAATATGAAGGGATCTGCTTTTATGATTGTTTTCTTAATAATGTACACAGTGCCCAGAGTATATACATTCCCCAGAGAGAAATTAGGTCTAATAATAACGATCCCAAATGGGTTAACAGGAGGCTAAAGCATCTATTAGGGGAGAAAAGGGGAATTTATAGGCGCATCAGAAGAGGAGAGGTTAACCTTACTGACCAATATGTTCAGCTTAAAAGAGAAGTAAAAAAGGCGATTAGAAAGGCTAAACGTGACTATGAAATTAGAGTTGCTAATGAATCAAAGACTAATCCAAAGGGGTTCTTTCAAGTGTATAGGACGAAGGTGAAGGAAAAAGTAGGACCTCTGAAAACTGGGAATGGACAGCTGACGGATAATGAACTGGAAATGTGTTCCTTATTTAATGACTATTTTTTGTCAGTTTTTACACAGGAAGATGTAAATGAGATTCCAGTAATTAACAATTATTTAGTTCCTGATGAATTTAAGTTAACTAATATTACTGTCACGAGGGACATGGTTATTAAACAGATAGACAAACTGAAACAAAATAAGTCCCCGGGACCCGATGAGTTGTTTTCCAGGGTACTTAAGGAATGCAAGATGGAGCTTAGTCAGCCATTAACGAGTGTATTCAATGCGTCCATCCTTACCGGTGTTGTGCCAGAGTTGTGGAAGATGGCTAATGTGGTTCCTATATTCAAATCAGGGGATAAGTCCACTCCTTCAAATTACCGTCCAATAAGCCTGACATCTATAGTGGGCAAGTTATTAGAATCAATTATAGCTGACATTATCAGAAGTCACCTTGAAGAGCATAACTTGATAAATGAATCTCAGCATGGATTCACGAGAGGTCGTTCCTGCCTGACAAACTTACTGACGTTCTTCAATAGAACATTTGAGGCAGTTGACAGTGATAAGGAATATGATATTGTTTATTTGGATTTTAGTAAAGCCTTCGATAGAGTACCTCACAAGAGACTCTTAAGAAAAGTGGCAGCTCATGGTATAGGAGGTAAAGTTCTAGCATGGATTGAGGCATGGCTTACCAATAGAAAGCAGAGAGTTACCATTAATGGAGTGAAATCTGAATGGGGATTAGTCACTAGTGGCGTTCCACAAGGATCAGTTTTAGGCCCTCTCTTGTTCATAATTTACATTAATGACCTTGATGAAGGGATTACGAGTGACATGAGTAAATTTGCTGATGATACAAAGATAGGCCGTATAATTCACTCTGAGGAGGATATCAATGAACTCCAGGACGATTTGGACAAATTAATGTCTTGGTCTGAAAAATGGCAGATGAAGTTCAATGTGGATAAGTGTAAGGTACTTGCTCTTGGTAATGAAAATAACCCTCGAAGCTATAATCTTGGTGAAGTAGAGCTTGATCATACAGAATGTGAAAAAGACTTGGGAGTCATGGTAAGCAGAAATCTAAAGCCAAAACAGCAGTGCCTTAGTGTGCGCAACAAGGCCAACAGATTACTTGGATTTATCTCAAGTAGTATAAGTAACAGAAGTCCAAAAGTTATTTTACAGCTCTATACATCACTAGTGAGGCCTCATTTAGATTATGCTGCTCAGTTTTGGTCCCCTTACTACAGGATGGATATAGACTCATTAGAGAACATACAGAGAAGAATGACTAAAATGATTTACTGTGTAAGGAACCTCCCGTATGAAGATAGACTCAAAGCCTTAAATCTCCACTCTCTGGAGAGGCGTAGAATGAGGGGAGGTATCATTGAAGTGTATAAGTGGATGACGGGCATAAACAAGGGAGATATTAAAGTTAAAACACATGTGCAACATCTGGATATCTTTATTGTAGACGTTTCGCCATCCAGTGGCTTTATCAATACAGATTCTAGGACATAATAGGAAGACAGTAGAACTATATACAAAAGATGAGGTAATCAGTCCCTCGGCCTTGGAGTTAGTGTTCACAGCATCGTGGTGGAGGAGAATCTGGAGCAAAGGCAAGAAGACTGGCGTTTATATAGGCGTCAGTGGAAGGGACGGGCAGCAGACGAGGGCAGTCACTGGTAGGCGGGATTCCCCAGTGGAAGTAGGTCCTTCCCAAAGAGATGGGTTAGTTGCAGCAGCCGTGAAGAAGGTCTTGTAGATGTCCTCTGAACCAAGATTCCATGATGTTGCAGTGTCTGACAAGTTACGTGCAACATCTGGATATCTTTATTGTAGACGTTTCGCCATCCAGTGGCTTTATCAATACAGATTCTAGGACATAATAGGAAGACAGTAGAACTATATACAAAAGATGAGGTAATCAGTCCCTCGGCCTTGGAGTTAGTGTTCACAGCATCGTGGTGGAGGAGAATCTGGAGCAAAGGCAAGAAGACTGGCGTTTATATAGGCGTCAGTGGAAGGGACGGGCAGCAGACGAGGGCAGTCACTGGTAGTGACTGCCCTCGTCTGCCAAACCAACAACCAACTCCACCAAATATATTATTACACCCAAACAATCATTACCCCCCTACATGACATGGTGTCTAAGCGGTGGTGGTTCTTATTATTTTTATAGTAGGAACCAGTCCCATGTGCCTTATTTTTGACTGCTCGGTTATACTTGCTATGCCACCATTTGCTACCACTTTTTTTTTCTTGAGTGTAAAATGTAAAGTGAATATCTGTATGATATTATAATCCTAGTAACCTTAACTGTCCTTTTTTGACGGTGGGTCTGAATAATTGTTTGGGTGTAATAATATATTTGGTGGAGTTGGTTGTTGGTTTGAGATAAATGGTGGAGAATATCAGTATTTGGGTGAGACTTTTCGGGGAAGCAATTACTGGCCGAAATTGAATATTTACAGAGGAATGAGAAGTCACCCAGCCCACCTTGGAAGACTCACCCACAACTGTCACCCATTGAAGAGTTGCCTATAATTGCTGTCCACCTGATGTGCCCAGTCACCCAGCTGATATGCCCAGTCACCCAGCTGATGTGCCCCAGTAGATGTATTGCTGCCCTGGTCTGTCATCCAGTGTAGTGGGTGTCTGTCTGCGTCACCCAGCCTCTGTGACCATCACCCACGGACCGCCAGTTACTCGCAGTTGCCAGGGATGGGTGACCGCACCTGCTGTTGATGACCTGAAGTGACCTCACCTCACCCCGAGCAACTGACCATAGCCTGCTACTGCTGATGTCGGCTGCTGTGATGCTGCTGAGATGCTGTAGCCGTGCTGCTATGCTGTGGCCGTGCTGAGATGCTGTAGCCGTGCTGCAATGCTGTGGCCGTGCTGTGTGCTGCTGTGATGTTGAGATGCTGCGGCCGTGCTGTGATGTTGAGACGCTGCGGCCGTGCTGTGATGCTGGGACAGTGCTGCGATGCTGTAGCCGTGCTGCGATGCTGTGGCCGTGCTGTGTGCTGCTGTGATACGGCCGTGCTATGTGCTGCTGTGATACGGCCGTGCTGTGATGATGGATATGCTGTGGCCGTGCTGTGATGCTGCGATGCTGCCTAGCTCAAGAGGAGATGGCGGTGATGCTGCAGTGGTGTGTGAGGGATTCTGGCTGGTGTGCCAGGACAGGAGAATCTACTATGAAGGAGTTGCCATCCTCGGAGATGTGGAAGGACGTGAGCCGCGGAGATGGACTCCAGCTGCTGGGACCAGCCTGCTTTCAAGGGCGGCATGGAGGTGTGTCCTGCCTTGCTGGTCGACCTGTGCGACAGGTATGCGGGGATGCCCTGCCAGCCATGAGAGACAATTAAGAGTGTGAGATGTCCCCAGCCTACTTTGACTTGCCAGAAGTGTTAGTGTTACCTGTGTGGAATAAGGTGACCTTGAAAACGGTCCAGTAATTATGGCCGCTTTGTTTTATGAGGCCAGTGAATCCTAGTAGTGGCATAGAATAATGGAGGGTCTTAGCTGCGATGCCTGCCCTGTCTCGATTTTCAGATGCTGTAGTGTGCATGTGAAGTGTGCCGAAAATGCGACCTTGGTGGTCGTAAAGTGGTCCAGTTGCAGTTACTTGAAAGAATGCAACCCGTTGGAGCAGTTTTCCACGCCATTGAAGCCTAGAGAGGTTTGGCCCAATGGTTAACGTGCGAGGGTGACTAGCATTGGCTAGTGCATTTCTAGTAGAAGTAGGGAAGGCACTGGAGCCCGATATTTAGGTTTAAGGAGAAATGACGGGTAAGGAGGCTTTGCACCAGAGAGCGACTATTATGCTGGTCAACTGCCAGGCGTACTGATTATGCTGCCTTGTGGTAGTTGAGGAGGTTGAGGGAAATATAATTGTATTATGTATAATTTTGTCTTTGTATTGTAATAGATTTAAGGGATTAGGATTAAAATAGTCTAATAACTAGGACAAATTGTCCTAGTTCTCAGACATTTTAAATTGGGGGAGAAAGGGGGATGTGATGTAGTCCAGCTGGGCTTGTGAGGTCTCTGGGGAGACCTAATTTAACCAATTATATGGTCACACCTTGCCTTGGCAGACGTCTGTAGCCACGCCCACGTCTGAGGTCTTTTGTTCTTGACGCCTCAGACCTAGGCGTCAGGTCGTACACGTGGTTGTGGAGGGTGCTTGGACCACCATAAAAGCCCAAGGAAGAGCTGAGTAGGGGGACTCGAGCGGAGCTGCTGCCGGGGTGCAGAGCTGAGCAGAGACTTCGAGCTGAGCTGCTGCTGGGGTGCAGGGCTCGGGAGAAGGCTGCTGAAGACTCTGGAGGAGACTGTTGGAGGCATTGGGCAGAGTACTGGCTTGGCGCATTACTCGTGCTGTATAGGTCTTGGGACCTGTGGCTTAGTTCCTGTAGTGAACTGTCCTCTGTGCTATATTGTAAGTTATATTCATTTTCGTCAAGTTGATTGTATTTCCCTGTCTCACTGCTTATGTGTACCATCCCATTTATCTAAACCACAATAATGTTCTCCTGTTCCCAAATATATTATTGTACAAAGATTTAATAATAAACTGTGTTTGAGTAGAATAGGAATATTCACTGCCCACCGTTATTTATTCTTTTTTTCTTATATTTTATTATGTTTATATGAGTGAAGAGTGGGCGAGGCATATGTTAGTGAGTAGTGTAGAGTTAATGAGAATGTCGTGGTGGTCACCACTGACCTGTCATTACCTACCTACCTCCGCTAATCATCTCACTCCCACCACCTCGCCTGCCTCTCCCCTGCCTACATAATCCCTTACTCCCATATTCCCCTTTATCATTACCCCCCTACATGACATCCTGCCATACGGTTTATAAGCTGCCTCTCCGCTCATCTGCCGTATTCTATTCAAGATTGATGGACTGAACACATCGACTCAAGGTTGAGGGACTGATTACCTCATTCTCCTCCTGTTCTTCAAGTTTCTCCTATGTATGGACTGATGAAGCCACTGTGTGGCGAAACGTTTCCTCAATAAAGATACCCAAGAGTTGCACATGTGTCTAATTTATCAACATGTCGGTTCTCTGAACCATTCATCTACAAACCTGTCAGACACTGCAACTTCTTGGGATCTTAATACTTAGGAATTCTTCGCTTGCCTAATTCTTGGGCACAACCTACTTCCACATTGAACAAATGTGACACTACCTATGACTGCTACACCTCTCCTGCCATACGGTTTATAAGCTGCTTCTCCGCTCATCTGCCGTATTCTACTCAAGATTGATGGACTGAACACATCGACTCAAGGTTGAGGGACTGATTACCTTATTCTCCTCCTGTTCTTCAAGTTTCTCCTATGTATGGACTGATGAAGCCACTGTGTGGCGAAACGTTTCCTCAATAAAGATACCCAAGAGTTGCACATGTGTCTAATTTATCAACATGTCGGTTCTCTGAACCATTCATCTACAAAGAACCAACAAGGGGAAATAACCTGCTTGACTTAGTTATGGCAAACAATGAATCCCTTGTTAATAATTTAGAAATTTCAGAGGAACTGGGTGCTAGCGACCACAAACCAATTACATTTAACATTGAATGGAAGTACGACAGTAGCGATAACTTAGTAACAGTCCAGGATTTTCGCTTAGCAGATTACGATGGGCTTAGAGAACACTTATCATCTGTTGACTGGGGTAACGAAGTGAGCTATCAATATGACAGTTTTCTGAACACTATACATGCTGCTCGAAGAACGTTTATCCCATATAAAGAAATTAGATCAAATAGAAATGACCCAAAATGGATGAATAATAGGCTCAAATATCTACTAGGGCATAAGAAAGGAATTTATAGGCGTATCAAAAGAGGTGAGGGTCATCTTATGAATCAGTATATTGACATTAAGAGGGACATTAAAAAGGGGATAAGAAAATCTAAAAGAGACTATGAAATTAAAGTTGCTAGGGATTCTAAAACTAACCCAAAAAGTTTTTTCCAGGTCTATAGAACAAAAGTTAGAGATAAGATAGGTCCCCTTAAAAATAACTATGGGCACCTTACTGACAAAGAGAATGAAATGTGCTCGATTTTAAATAATTATTTTCTCTCAGTTTTTACACAGGAAGACACTAATAATATTCCAGTAATTAATTTTTATAGTGGGCTAGAAGAAGATAAATTATGTAACATCACAGTCACTAGTGAAATGGTTGTGAAGCAGATAGACAGACTGAAGCAAAATAAGTCGCCGGGTCCTGATGAGGTTTTTTCAAGGGTTCTTAAGGAATGCAAAATGGAACTCTGTGAACCATTAACTAATATTTTTAATTTATCTCTTCAAACAGGTGTAGTGTCTGATATGTGAAAGATGGCCAATGTAATTCCTATTTTTAAAACAGGGGACAAGTCGTTACCGTCAAATTACCGCCCAATAAGCCTGACCTTAATTGTAGGCAAATTACTAGAGTCAATTATAGCTGAGATTATAAGAAGCCATCTCGATAAGCATAGCTTGATTAATGATACTCAGCATGGATTCACAAGGGGCCGGTCTTGTCTAACTAATTTATTAACTTTCTTCAGTAAAGCTTTTGAGGCTGTTGACCACGATAAAGAATTTGATATTATTTACTTAGATTTTAGTAAGGCTTATGATAGAGTTCTGCACCATAGACTGTTAAAGAAAGTGGCAGCTCATGGCATTGGGGAAAAAGTGCTCTCGTGGATCGAGTCATGGCTCACTGACAGGAAGCAGAGAGTGTCCATAAATGGGGTTAAATCCGAGTGGGGATCTGTAACAAGTGGCGTTCCACAGGGATCAGTCTTGGGCCCGTTGTTGTTTATAATATATATCAATGATCTTGATGAGGGAATTACTAGTGATATGAGCAAATTCGCCGATGACACAAAGATAGGTAGGATAAGTGATTCAAATGTAGATGTTATGGAACTTCAGAAGGATTTAAACAAACTATTCTTGGTCAGAAAAGTGGCAGATGCAGTTCAATGTAGATAAATGCAAGGTTCTGAAGCTTGGGAGTGCCCATAACCCTAGTACTTATAAGTTAAATGATGTAGAACTTAGCCATACAGATTGCGAAAAGGACTTGGGGGTTATGGTGAGCAGCAACCTTAAACCAAGACAGCAATGCCAAAGCGTACGTAATAAGGCAAATAGATTACTGGGATTTATGGAAATATAAACACAAATGCAGTATAATGTGATCCTTTATTGACAACGTTTCACCCACACAGTGGGCAATAAAGGATCATTGTGATGAATGGTTTGAAAAACCGACAAGTTGAAGATTGAGACACTTATGCAGCATATGGGAATCTTTATTCAAGAAACGTTTCGCCACACAGTGGCTTCATCAGTCCAATACAAAGAGGAAGGCGTAAGGAGAGGAGGAGAATGAGGTAATCAGTCCCTCAACCTGGAGTCGATGTGTTCAGTCCATCAATCTTGTAGAATGTACAGCATAGGGCCGTAGACGTGGCTTATATACTGTAGTGAGATGACGTGAAGCAGATGGAGGCGGGGTCATAGTGGTACCATCCACTAGTCGAAGTAGGTCTTCGTCCAAAGGTTGAACAAGTGTTGAAGAATTCTTTGTAACAAGATCCCATGATGCTGCAGTGTCTGACAGTTGTGATGAATGGTTTGAAAAACCGACATTCTCCTCCTCTCCTTACGCCTTCCTCTTTGTATTGGACTGATGAAGCCACTGTGTGGCGAAACGTTTCCTGAATAAAGATTCCCATATGCTGCATAAGTGTCTCAATCTTCAACTTGTCGGTTTTTCAAACCATTCATCACAACTGTCAGACACTGCAGCATCATGGGATCTTGTTACAAAGAATTCTTCAACACTTGTTCAACCTTTGGACGAAGACCTACTTCGACTAGTGGATGGTACCACTATGACCCCGCCTCCATCTGCTTCACCTCACCTCACTACAGTATATAAGCCACGTCTACGGCCCTATGCTGTACATTTTACAAGATTGATGGACTGAACACATCGACTCCAGGTTGAGGGACTGATTACCTCATTCTCCTCCTCTCCTTACGCCTTCCTCTTTGTATTGGACTGATGAAGCCACTGTGTGGCGAAACGTTTCCTGAATAAAGATTCCCATATGCTGCATAAGTGTCTCAATCTTCAATAAAGGATCACATTATACTGCATTTGTGTTTATATTGCCATTGTGTCGGTATTTTATACCATTTATTTCCACTGGGATTTATATCAAGAAGTGTAAGCAACAGAAGTCCAGAGGTCATACTGCAGCTTTATACATCATTAGTAAGGCCTCACCTAGATTATGCAGCTCAGTTCTGGTCTCCATATTACAGAATGGACATAAATTCGTTAGAAAACATTCAGCGTAGGATGACTAAATTAATACATAGCATTAGAAATCTTCCTTATGAAGAAAGATTGAAGACTCTTAAGTTACATTCACTTGTTAGACGAAGAATGAGGGGAGACCTGATCGAAGTGTATAAGTGGAAGATAGGTATTAATAAAGGGGATATTAATAAGGTCTTGAGGATGTCTCTCCAAGAGAGAACCCGCAGTAATGGATTTAAATTAGATAAGTTTAGATTTAGAAAGGACATAGGAAAGTACTGGTTTGGAAATAGGGTAGTTGATGAGTGGAACAGTCTACCTAGTTGGGTTATTGAGGCTGGGAGTTTGGGTAGTTTCAAATTTAGGTTGGATAAGTACATGAGTGGGAGGGGTTGGATTTGAGTGGGACTTGCACATCAGAGCTTATTTCTTGGGTGGCATTGAAAATTGGGTTGGGCAAATGTTTTTGTTAGTGGGATGAATTGTAAAGGCCCTGCCTAGTATGGGCCAACAGGCCTCCTGCAGTGTTCTTCCTTTCTTATGTTCTTATGTTCTTATATATTTTCGTTATTTGGGGATAAAATGTTAGTAAATTTGAAAACAAAAGTTACCACGCAATTTGAAAACAAAAGTTACCAAGCAACGTAAAATAATATGTGCAACATTAACACGTGATTTCAAGGCAAGTGAAAGACAGTTCTATTTGCTGCGCTCACCTTTAGCCTGTGACACTGAACCAGCTGCTGAAGAACTGCAGATGGAACTGATTGATTGACCGACAACTCTTTGAAAGTTAACCACTGGTAAAGCTTTATGTATCTCTGCACTCAGAAAAATTACAAAATCTGAACAAAAACATTCCAAGGATGATGTTTGTGTTGTCTGCATCAACATACATTTGTGAGAAGACTTTCTCCATAATGAAAGTTAAGAAGTCAAGAAACAGATCACATCTCACAGACTCAAATCTTCAGTCAGTGTTAAGGATCAGCACCAGCAACTTGACACCTAATTTTAACAAACTGATATATAACAGCAGTCAAATTCATCATTAATATTGTTCTGCTGCTTATTAAGTTACTTTGTTTTTCAAATAAATGTGTTTCATGTCAAGTTTCTACTTAAATTTTTTTTTCTATTTTAAATATTTATTATTATTAATTATTAAATGTTAATTATATTTTAAATATTAATTATTTTGTTTTTAATATTAATTATTTTACTTAATATACTATGGGGCCCTTTAAAATTGTGAATTTCTAAATGTGGCCCCAGCACTCTAAAGTTTGCTCACCCCTATTGTAAGGTATATGCGCACAGGTATCCCTCTACCACGCCAGCAGTGACCTTGTAAGGTATATACGCACAGATGTCCCTCCACCACGCCACCAATGACCTTGTAAGGTAAATACGCGTTAGTCATCACTAGAAAGATTATATATTCCACAAGGTACACACCGAGCAGCAAACAACTTTACGTAACGAAACCTAAGCTCAACTGCGGGGAGGGAGCTGGGCGACGATAGTTCCTTGGCTTACGTGAAGTGTTCCTGTCCAGTGTGCTGCTTACTGCGGCGCTACTGCCAGCTCTACGTGTGTCTTTTTGTGTGTGTGTGTGTGTGTGTGTGTGTGTGTGTGTGTGTGTGTGTGTGTGTGTGTGTGTGTGTGTGTGTGTGTGTGTGTGTGTGTGTGTGTGTGTGTGTGTGTGTGTGTGTGTGTGTGTGTGTGTGTGTGTGTGTGTGTGTTTGTGTGTGTGTGTGTACTCACCCACTCATCTATTTGCTATGTATGGATCCTGACTCCACTACATCACTCTCCAGATTGTTCCACTTCCTGACAACTCTGTTTCTATAGAAACACTTTCTAACTTCCCTGTGAGTCTGAGTTTTCAGCCTCCAGCTGAGACCCATTGTTACTATGTCCCATCTCTGAAACATTCTGTCACTATCCACCTTGTCAGCTCCTCTCAACATTTTACATGTTGTTATCATGTCCCCCCTAGTCCTCTTGTCCTCCAGGGTCGTCACGTTGATTTCCCTTAACCTTGCCTCGTAGGACATACCCCTTAGCTCTGGGATTAGTCTTGTTGCATACTTTTGCACTTTCTCTAATTTCTTGACGTGCTTGACCAGGTGTGGGTACCATACTGGTGCTGCATACTCCAGTATAGGCCTGACGTACACTGAGTACAGTGTCTTTAACTCCTTACTCGAGTGTCGAAATGCTATTCTTAGGTTTGCCAGGCACCCATATGCTGCAACAATTATTTGGTTGATGTGCACCTCAGATGTACTCGGTATGATACCCCAAGATCCTTTTCCTCGAGTGAGTTTTGCAGCCTTTTGCTCCTTAGTGTGTACTCCGTCTTCGGTCTTCTTTACACTTGATGGGGTTAAATTCTAGTAGCCAACTGACGGACCAGGATTATGTATGTCCAGATCCCTTTGTAGTCCTACCTGATCCTTGTCCGCTCGAATTCTCCGCATTAGTTTCACATTGTCTGCAAACAGGGACAGCGTCATGTTATTCACATATACCAAAAACAGCACTGGTTCTACGACTGACCATTGTGGAACCCCCGCTCGTCACATGTGCCCACTCTGACACCTCGTTACGTAGCATCACTCGTTGTTTCCTTCCTGTCAATTATTCCTTGATCCATTGCAATGCGTTTCCTCTTATTATTGCCTGCTCCTCTAGCTTTTACACCAATCTCTTGTGCGAAATTGTGTCGAAAGCCTTCTTAGAGTCCAAGAAAATTCAATCTTCCCATCTCTAGCTCTCCCAACCTCTCTCACCTTGTCATAAAACTCCGGTAGGTTTATGACAGGATTGCCTTTCCCTGAAACCGTGCTGCTTATCATGTATAAGTTATTTCTTTCTGTGTGAAAACATTTACTGCATATGTTCGTCAGAACTGAGCTGGAGTGTTCAGTCTTCAGTAATTCATTCATCAAATAACATTTTTAACGTTCCTGTGCTCGTCGTACTTACTACTTCCTCTTTTAATTCATTCCTTTGCACTAATATTCTGTGATTTTTTCTTACCTGAAAATACATGAAGTAATTTTTCAGATTTTAACACCTAACTGATCAAAAATAACTTGAAGAACTTATTAAGCTACCTCTTCAAGATAGCTGGAGGTCCTTTTGTAACCCCTCTTACGTATAAACAATGTTGAAAAGCCCTGGGCCCCTTGCACTTATTGTGTCATTTCTTAGTGTTCAGGACACCCCTGCTCTTCACTGGGGGTATATTGCACCGTCTGCTGAGACTCTGGATTTCGTCAGGAATGATTTCTGTGTGCAGATTCTAGACCAGTTCCTCTAGCATTTCTCAGGTGTAAATTATGATGTATCATTCTGTCCTTGGATCCAAGGTGTGCAGGTCGACAGACTTCACAAGTTCCAAGTAATTTTGGTGTCTGAATCTGTACGTTTAGTGAAGGTTCTCTGCACATTCTGTCTGCAATCTCGCCTGTCAGTTCTTAGTTTGTTAATTCTCTTTATCTATTATTTTCTGTCTCCTCTTACCCTTCTACTAGCCAGGGTGAGCATCTTTAACACTTTTTAACTCATAACTCTTTTTTTTTGCTTAGGTCTGGTATTCATTTGTAGTTATATAACAATTATTATCTTTTATCTTTTCTCCATCCATATAAGTGAAGGTTATTTTATACTAGCTTTCCAACACAAACTATAAAATGGTTTTCTCTTAGAGTTTCGTTTACACGATCTTCCAGCAATAATTTTTTTTTCTGTCTGATACCTTCAGTATACTGACGGATTCTTCATTCTTCGTATGACCTGATTTTACTGCCTCCCATTTCCACAACATGGCATTGATCTACAGTAAATTCCGTCATCCATTTACTGCTCCAGTTGTTCAGTTTATCAAAGTCATCCAGTAATGATTTACAGTAATTTTCGTTGTTTACTTTGACAATGATTGTTGCATAAACGCCTGTTACAAAAAACGCGATTCTAAAAAGCTTAGAGATCTCCAGTGAATACTAGAAAGGACTGCCCTTCTAGCATCCAACCTGTTACTGGGTTTTCGTAACAATTAGTCAGAATCCTTGTCCAATTATCCATTAGAATTCAGTAAGAATTAATAGTGCTTCAGGATTACAACTGGTAGGCTACTAACTAGAGAAATTAAACTTTAATAAATTTATTAAGTTGTCTAGGCGTATATCAAATTAAGTTAAATTAAATTAATCACAATAATCAAAATAATATTAATCACTTCTCTCGTGTACAGTATTATTGTGCTGTAAGCACATATCACATTTATAATTCTTAAGTACCGTCTGGTACATTAACATTTAATAAGATATTACAAATATGTACAAGTAAGATTGTGTGTATGTGAGTAAGTACTCAAAGTAGTTCGTTATGTCTCATGACTCGACTAGACTTAAACAAGTGACTGACAAAGTCCTCAAATAAACTAACTTCTTGACCAACTGGCAATCAGAACAGTCTGCTTGAACAATAAAAAGAATGCTAAGCCCAATAGCAATATAACAAGCAACTGCGACACAATCAGGATCAAGGAGATAATATAACGACACTAAGTAGGGACCATCAGCAGATCCTCCACAAAAGTCACAAATCTCCCATACTACTGAATCTAAGTTCAGCATAAGAAAATCCCCGATTGTGATAGTACACAGATACCAGTACAAGTTAGGTCAGAAGCTACAGCTTAGGACCTGAGTTACTCAGAGTGTCTATGCAACACACAACCTCAGTACAACGTCGAAAATCACTAAGTCTACACAAAGTTCTGTGAACAGAGTCTCCAGAACTAACAATAAAGCTACAGAGACGATCTTCCAACAAGGGCCAATAAGGAAGAGTTAGGCACTTGTCAGGAATACTTCCAACCACCAAGAGAGACTAGACCAGACTGAATACTTCAGGCGAGGTGAGATCACCCCTCCCCTCTATCACGTGATAGCTCCGTGGACAGTTGCTGCCCAGCAACAGAAGCCGGCAGAGTAACGAGCAAAGAGCGATAATTACAGTAGTTAGACAATCAAGACTTGAACTATGAGCACATAATAATATGTTACATCCTACCTAACAAAAGTAACTAAGACAAATAATAATATAAAGCAATATATTCACGATTTAGCTATTATCGCAAATATAAGCAATATAAAATTATATGAAAAGGTAATAATTATATACATAAACATTATATACATCATATACATTGTAACCCATTCAGGGGTTGCAACAACGCCATATACACATAGTTTCCTGTTGCACCAGGTAAATCATTTACATAGTTTAAAAACATCGGAGTTACTTAAATAAGTAAGGTTTGTGGGCAATAGTTGGATGACTTTATTGTGGAAATATTTCGCCAGCTCTGCAGACTTCTTCAGTCGAAGAGAGAAGACAAATAACAAAAATACAAAACTATTCCACACGTGTCTTACCCATCTACTTGACGGTATTGTTCACCATTGTTGTAATGACCAGATCAATTAAACATCTTTGTGACGCCTCACTGGTGGTATCTTACCATGAAATAAAAATCCTCTTCAGCCTCTTCCTCTTAAACACAAATTCTCTCATCCACTGTAATAATTTTTTTGTGATTCTTCTTCTGTTTAAAGGTTTTCAAATTGTCTTTTATGGGTAACCGTATCAAAAATCTTTCCTAAAGTCTAGGTAAATTCCATCTTTCCATCTAGTTCTTTCCTGGAGAATTTCCAAGACTGTCGTAATATAATAATGGATTTTTGCATACAATCATTTGCATGTGTGTCTAAAATATATTATTGTGTTTACCTGTTAGCTGGAACGTAACATAAATTCGGTAAAATGTGATCCTATGTTGATAACGTTTCGCCCACACGGTGGGCGGTATTAAGTCACACATTTCTATACATCTTTAGTAGGATCTCGTGTATTTGTGACCTTATAAGTCAGAACATCTCTTTGTGACTTGATTAAGCCCAGTGTGTGAGCGAAACATCGTCAATAAAGGTTTACATCATGCACTATTTGTTTATACTATATCTCTCGAACATCTGTTATAGACGCTGGCCTCTAGTTTAATAGAAACTCTCTCTCTCTCTCTCTCTCTCTCTCTCTCTCTCTCTCTCTCTCTCTCTCTCTCTCTCTCTCTCTCTCTCTCTCTCTCTCTCTTTGTTTTTTAATGTTGGCAGCACTGTGTGCTCAATCTTCCATCTACCACTTTACTTTCATGCCGCGAGTTCCTAAAAAAAAAAAAAAACGGAAATAAGTAGCGTAATCTTATGCACATTCTTTTATAACTCATTGTGATATCCTGTCTCCACTGTTCTTTCTTGTCAACAATCACAAGTAATATATTTAATTCATTACCATCCACATCAGTTATTTAAAATATATTCCTTTGTAAACTCACGCTGTAACTTTATGCTTAATTCTTGGTTCATTTTCTCATCATCATCATCAGTGATTTTTGTCTGTCCTTGATTCTTTGTCAACTATTTTCATTTTAAAGTTTTTTTTTTGGATGTTAATGTCTGGCATGTTTGGATCTACATATATTTTTGGATGATCCCGCTACCCATGTTGACTACAAGTATTTCCTTCTCTTTCGTAACTCTCCATCATCCTTCATTAAACCATTTCCCTATATTTCTTTCTTTTTTTAAATAACGTGATTTATTCCATTTATCTCCGTGATGATACGAAGAATGATAGTGCACATAATACTAGTTATTTGTCGGATTTCTGTATAATCTCAATTTAAATTCTTGGTTTCATTTAATGCTTAAATCATCTAAGAAAAGACAACGATTTATTACGTTCAAACTCAACAGTAAAATTGATAAACTGTTGTATTTCAACGAATTAAAGTTAATTACGGTCAAACTGAAAAAAAAGTCTTGAAATATGATTATAAGAAGATAAATATAACATTGTAACTGGACAAGAGACTAATACTGTTTACTCATGTGGGAGATTTTACCTAATCGATTTTAAAAAGGCCGAGAAGGTTGTACCAAACAAGTCCATAGTTGAAATATAATTGTAATATAATTGAATATAATTGTAATATAATTGTAATATAATGGAAATATAATTGTAATATAATTGAATGTAATTGTAATATAATTGTAATATAATGGAAATATAATTGTAATATAATTGAATATAATTGTAATATAATTGTAATATAATGGAAATATAATTGTAATATAATTGAATATAATTGTAATATAATTGTAATATAATGGAAATATAATTTTAATTTAATTGAAATATAATTGTAATATGATTGAATGTAATTGTAATATAACTGAAATATAATTGTAATATAATTGAAATAAAACTGTATAAATTAGAGTAATTTATAATGAATAGAATTTGTGAAGATTTTAAACTTTGCTTGACATCACTCTAAAATATTTTAACATGTGACTTGACTAAATTTTCACGATACATCCACGCTGAGTGAGTAGCGTCCTCTGTGAGGTTATATGTGAGGTCATATGTGAGGTCATATGTGAGGTCATATGTGAGGTCATATGTGAGGTCACATGTGAGGTCATATGTGAGGTCACATGTGAGGTCATATGTGAGGTCACATGTGAGGTCACATGTGAGGTCATATGTGAGGTCACATGTGAGGTCATATGTGAGGTCATACGTGAGGTCATATGTGAGGTCACATGTGAGGTCATACGTGAGGTCATATGTGAGGTCATATGTGAGGTCATATGTGAGGTCATATGTGAGGTCATATGTGAGGTCATATGTGAGGTCATAATTTAGCTTTATAAGTCTTCTGTCTTCCTTATATTTTTGCTATTCCTTTATAATGTGAGAAATCAAGAAAGAGCTTGGAATTTCAATATTTTTTTTCACGGGTAATTTTTCAGAACATATATCATGTATTTTCTAAAAACAATAATAATTGCAATAATAAAAAAAAGATTAAAATAACCTAGATTTAGGTATAATAACCCGCCAGGGTAATAATTATATGAGGCAGGAAAGCCAAGTAATAATTATATGAGGTAATAAAGCCAGGGTAATAATTATATGAGGCAGAAAAGCCAAGTAATAATTAGCGGGAATATGAGGTAGTAAAGCCAGGGTAATAATTATATGAGGCAGAAAAGCCAAGTAATAATTAGCGGGAATATGAGGTAGTAAAGCCAGGGTAATAATTATATGAGGCAGAAAAGCCAAGTAATAATTAGCGGGAATATGAGGTAGTAAAGCCAGGGTAATAATTATATGAGGCAGAAAAGCCAAGTAATAATTAGCGGGAATATGAGGTAGTAAAGCCAGGGTAATAATTATATGAGGCAGAAAAGCCAAGTAATAATTAGCGGGAATATGAGGTAGTAAAGCCAGGGTAATAATTATATGAGGCAGAAAAGCCAAGTAATAATTAGCGGGAATATGAGGTAGTAAAGCCAGGGTAATAATTATATGAGGCAGAAAAGCCAAGTAATAATTAGCGGGAATATGAGGTAGTAAAGCCAGGGTAATAATTATATGAGGCAGAAAAGCCAAGTAATAATTAGCGGGAATATGAGGTAGTAAAGCCAGGGTAATAATTATATGAGGCAGAAAAGCCAAGTAATAATTAGCGGGAATATGAGGTAGTAAAGCCAGGGTAATAATTATATGAGGCAGAAAAGCCAAGTAATAATTAGCGGGAATATGAGGTAGTAAAGCCAGGGTAATAATTATATGAGGCAGAAAAGCCAAGTAATAATTAGCGGGAATATGAGGTAGTAAAGCCAGGGTAATAATTATATGAGGCAGAAAAGCCAAGTAATAATTAGCGGGAATATGAGGTAGTAAAGCCAGGGTAATAATTATATGAGGCAGAAAAGCCAAGTAATAATTAGCGGGAATATGAGGTAGTAAAGCCAGGGTAATAGAGTAACTTCTAACTGGCCGCCGCCACGCATATATACCTGGAGACTTTACGAGTGTCGTTGGAGTGATATATGCTGGAGGAGGCAACAGTAAAGGTATTTTGGTCGCTAACATTAGTGGGAAAAACGAGAGAGAGAAAGAGAGAAGGAGAGAGACAGAGTTATAAAACTGGTTGCAAATCTTTTTTCGATTATTATCTGTGTGTGTCTGCCAAACTGCCAGAAGTAATTGTAACCAAACCTGAGCCTGGTACTACGTCAGTCAGTCTGTTCATGTTGCAACGTAGCTCCGTAAATGTGCTTACCTACGTTCATGTTATCATGTGATGAATGGTTTGAAAAACCGACATGTTGAAGATTGAGACACTTATGCAGCATATGGGAATCTTTATTCAGGAAACGTTTCGCCACGCAGTGGCTTCATCAGTCCAATACAAAGAGGAAGGCGTAAGGAGAGGAGGAGAATGAGGTAATCAGTCCCTCAACCTGGAGTCGATGTGTTCAGTCCATCAATCTTGTAGAATGTACAGCATAGGGCCGTAGACGTGGCTTATATACATGTCGGTTTTTCAAACCATTCATCACAACTGTCAGACACAGCAGCATCATGGGATCTTGTTACAAAGAATTCTTCAACACTTGTTCAACCTTTGGACGAAGACCTACTTCGACTAGTGGATGGTACCACTATGACCCCGCCTCCAACTGCTTCACGTCACCTCACTACAGTATATAAGCCACGTCTACGGCCCTATGCTGTACATTCTACAAGATTGATGGACTGAACACATCGACTCCAGGTTGAGGGACTGATTACCTCATTCTCCTCCTCTCCTTACGCCTTCCTCTTTGTATTGGACTGATGAAGCCACTGCGTGGCGAAACGTTTCCTGAATAAAGATTCCCATATGCTGCATAAGTGTCTCAATCTTCATCATGTTATCATAGAAGGTTGTTGATCTACTCAGGATTCTTAAATCCATTCCTATGGCATTCAGATTATTTACCTACTCATGTTACTTCCAGTTATTGATATATAGGTTAATGGTTTGTTTGTATTATTTCTTCAGAGTTCTTTGGTTAATTTATCGCCTTTATCGTGTTTTAATAATTCACTGTGAAACTGTGTCAATAAGAATTACAAATTAATTCCTTTATTTTTTTTCATATCAGTACCTGACTTCTACAAAGATCATGTTTATTCGAGTCAAGTACAATCATCGAATACATACAATCACTTATCATGCATTATATGATTTTCGTCCTTTGGATTGCTGCAGAGCATCACTTGTCGTTTTTCCTAAGTGGTTAGACAGTTAATGTATCCGGAGGGATGTCAGGTCTGGGCTCCTTTGCTGTGTGGTCAGGTCATCCAGGGTTAGTTGTCAAGTCAGACAAATATTAAACAAAAAAAGCGGTATTAGGATATTTATTAAGAAGGCGTTTCGATAACCAGAGTCTTTATCATTCCAATACAGGAAAGCAAGTCAGATCCCTGTTGCCTTAGTCGTGGCAACAGCCTACCACAGTCGTGGCAACAGCCTACCACAGTCGTGGCAACAGCCTACCACAGTCGTGGCAACAGCCTACCACAGTCGTGGCAACAGCCTACCACAGTCGTGGCAACAGCCTACTACAGTCGTGGCAACAGCCTACCACAGTCGTGGCAACAGCCTACCACAGTCATGGCAACAGCCTACTACAGTCGTGGCAACAGCCTACCCCAGTCGTGGCAACAGCCTACCACAGTCGTGACAACAGCCTACCACAGTCAGGGCAATCATAGCTGACCACAGACACATTCACTCCATCTCTCTGTTTTTGGTAAAGATGCATTTCCTAAAATACTGTTCATTTTTTTATATTTGACAATATTCAAGTACGATGTATCTCATGACACATTCATAAAATCAATTTCTGTTGGTGCGATCAAGCCATCCTCAGCTGAATTAATTAAGGATTTATGTCTACGGTTTCACATGTGTAGAAAAAGTCGGGGGTTGATCTTGCTGCCTGAACCCAAGAGCCATCCGTGGGAGGAGCTGGTGGGTGTTGGGTTGTGTTCCCCGGCTGGAGAGAGATGCTGAATGTGATTTATGAGAGACGGCCCCAAGCCAGGAATCTCCTGGGTAACTCTAGCCCAAATCATTCAGCATAACTGACTCACTTTTTCAGAGCTTTGCCCAGGCGTGAGTAGTGATATGTTTCATGTTACGTCTAAACTGCCTGGTGAGTGTTGGTACTGATGCAGGACTGGCTAAGTGAACCTAAGACTCATAGTGAGTGTTCCTACTGATGAACGACTGGCTAAGTGAACCCTCACACTTGGTAAGTGTTCGTATTGATGCATCACTTACTATGAGGGCCTCAGATTTATGGTGGACGTTCCTAAGTAAGCTTCAACCTCGGGGATAAACACTTCACAGTCACTATCCTCTGCTGTCCTAATAATCTACTTTTAAAACTGAATTCATAGAATATCCATTTGATATTAAATAATTTTTTATGTCTATTTGTGTAACATTAGAGTCCCCGCCCACACAAAAAGGTGGCTCTTGTTATTGGTTACTTCTTTGGGTTTGGACGTCGCTGATTGGCTAAGACGCTGAGTGCCCCAGATGCCCGCCCCTCCCATTGGTCTGGCACTGTAGGTGCCAACACACTTACTAAACTCTCAAATATTATTCCTAGTAAACATTTCTTATTATAATAATGTTTAATTACAATTTTAATGATTGAAATTGATTTAACAAGTCTTAAGACATATTAATCACTGTATATAATAATATAAATATTGAAGCTGAAATGTTCATTGGGTTATTTTGGGCATCGTGGCATCAAGACGTCTTCTGGGGCAGAGTATGAGTGTCAACTGGCCCTCAGTGTTGCTTTTGACGGAGGTGACGGTGCCACTCAGTGCCTAGCTCCTCACACAGCCTGCGAGGCCATGTGACCCACACCGGCACTGTTGTTAGGCTGTTAAACCTCGCTAGTGGCGTCCACCTGACGACATCGTTTAATTACTGTAGGCAAATTGTGACCTCACTGAAAAGGGAAACAATGGTGGAGAGAGTGTGTACCAGATTAGTTAGGAGCTACGGGCGTGAGTTAGATAAATACTCCCTGGACCAGCATGTGGAGAACTAACGGCAATGCCACTAGTAGTGACAGTGCCCGCAGCCAGGATGATTTAGCAGGCAGTGCTAGGCAGTGATCCGTGTGACAAGTCTCGTCTCATCAATTGACGCCATGATAGAGACGTAAGAGACAACAGCCCCCGCTGCACACGAGTTTGCAGAGAAGTGTGCAGCTGCTGCCGGAGACGGTGCAGCTCCTGCTGGAGAGGGGTGCAGCTGCTGCTACCAGAGAGGGTGCAGCAGGTGATGCAGGCAGGGGCGTGGTGAGAGGCAGCTACGCCAGGCCACCAGAGTCCCAGCCTCCCACTATGATGCCTGAGCTCAGATCTTGCCGCTACGAGCCTCGCTATTCGGGCAGCCTGTCTCCCGAAGCTCGCCCACATTCCGTGTCTCCCAGTTACCCAAGCCATGCCCACAGGCACGCGCACATCCACTACTCACCCACGCACGAGGCGCGCCCATCCTCGGCAGACCTAGCAGAACCTTTCCTGACGGTGACCCAACAGCAGCTCGCTCACCACACCGACTCCAACTTCGATGTGAAATCCGAAGATGATTACCTTGACGAGGACGATGCCCATGTGCCGCACGTGCTGGCACCGCCAACGCACGTTGCAGGTCATGCCCACCCTCGCACGTGTTTGTTATGGGCGTGCAAGGCGTGCAAGAGAAAGAGCGTCACTGTTGACAGACGGAAAGCAGCCACAATGAGAGAGAGACGGAGACTACGGAAGGTAAGATGATGGAGGACACCCACCCGTAGGAGACCTCAAGGGACACTGGGACACCCACCCGTAGGAGACCACAGGGGACACTGGGACACCCACCCGTAGGAGACCTCAGGGGACACTGAGACACCCACCCGTAGGAGACCTCATGGGACATTGGGACACCCACCCGTAGGAGACCTCAGGGGACACTGGGACACCCACCCGTAGGAGACCTCAGGGGACACTGGGACACCCACCCGTAGGAGACCTCAGGGGACACTGGGACACCCATCCGTAGGAGATCTCAGAGGATACTGGGACACCCACCCGTTGACCTCAGGAGACACTGGGACACCCACCCGTAAGAGACCTCAGGGGACACTGGGACACCCACCCGTAGGAGACCTCAGGGGACACTGGGACACCCACTCGTAGGAGCGTCCAAGAAGACGGTGGGGGAAGCGTCAAGAAGATGGAGGGGAGCGTCCAAGAAGGGCCCTTAGGACGGGTTAATAAAGGAAAATTAAACTGTGGTATGTGCTCGCCTATATGTGCTCACATATTGTATAAGTGGCTGCAAGAGCCGAGTCTCAGCTCTTGGCCCTGCCCCTGAACTTGCCGCTAGCAAGACTCACCCTCTCCTAGACTTTTATGACTACGAGGAGACTCAGTAGTCACTGGAGACTCAGTAGTTACTGGAGACTCAGTAGTCACTGAAGACTCAGTGGTCACTGGAGACTCAATGGCCACTGGAGACTCAGTGGTCACTGGGGACTCAGTGGTCACTGGAGACTCAGTGGTCACTGGAGACTCAGTGGTCACTGGGGACTCAGTGGTCACTGGAGACTCAGTGGCCACTGGAGACTCAGTGGTCACTGGAGACTCAGTGGCCACTGGAGACTCAGTGGTCACTGGGGACTCAGTGGTCACTGGAGACTCAGTGGTCACTGAAGACTCAGTGGTCACTGGAGACTCAGTGGCCACTGGAGATTCAGTGGTCACTGGAGACTCAGTGGTCACTGGAGACTCAGTGGTCACTGGGGACTCAGTGGTCACTGGGGACTCAGTGGTCACTGAAGACTCAGTGGTCACTGGGGACTCAGTAGTCACTGGAGACTCAGTAGTCACTGAAGACTCAGTGGTCACTGGAGACTCAGTGGTCACTGGGGACTCAGTGGTCACTGGAGACTCAGTGGTCACTGGGGACTCAGTGGTCACTGGAGACTCAGTGGTCACTGGAGACTCAGTGGTCACTGGAGACTCAGTAGTCACTGGAGACTCAGTAGTCACTGAAGACTCAGTGGCCAAAGAAGACTCAGTGGTCACTGGAGACTCAGTGGTCACTGGAGACTCAGTGGTCACTGAAGACTCAGTGGCCAAAGAAGACTCAGTGGTCACTGGGGACTCAGTAGTCACTGGAGACTCAGTGGTCACTGGAGACTCAGTGGTCACTGAAGACTCAGTGGTCACTGGAGACTCAGTGGTCACTGGAGACTCAGTGGTCACTGGGGACTCAGTGGTCACTGGAGACTCAGTGGTCACTGGAGACTCAGTGGTCACTGAAGACTCAGTGGTCACTGGAGACTCAGTGGTCACTGGGGACTCAGTGGTCACTGGAGACTCAGTGGTCACTGGAGACTCAGTGGTCACTGGAAACTCAGTCGTCACTGGAGACTCAGTAAAGGGTGGCAAAACACAGGTTAATCACTTTTAAACACAGGTTAATCACTGATAAAACATAGGTTAATCATTGGTAAAACACAGGTTAATCACCGGTAAAACAAAGGTTAATCACCGGTAAAACACATGTTAATCATTGGTAAAACACAGGTTAATCACCAGTAAACACAGGTTAATCATTGGTAAAACACAGGTTAATCACCAGTAAACACAGGTTAATCATTGGTAAAACACAGGTTAATCACCAGTAAACACATGTTAATCATTGGTAAAACACAGGTTAATCACCAGTAAACACAGGTTAATCATTGGTAAAACACAGATTAATCACCGGTAAAACACAGGGTAATCATTGGTAAAACACATGTTAATCACCGGTAAAACACAGGTTAATCACAGGTAAAACACATGTTAATCACCGATAAAACACAGGTTAATCACCGGTAAAACACAGGTTAATCACCGGTAAATCACCGGTGAATCACTGGCAAAACGCAGGTTAATCACCGATAAAAACACAGGTTAATCACCGGTAAAACACAGGTTAATCAATGGTAAAACACTGTTTAATCACCGGTAAAACACAGGTTAATCAATGGTAAAACACTGTTTAATCACCGGTAAAACACAGGTTAATCACCGGTAAAACACAGGTTAATCACCGGTAAAACACAGGTTAATCACCGGTAAAACACAGGTTAATCACCGGTAAAACACAGGTTAATCACCGGTAAAACGCAGGTTAATCACCGGTAAAACGCAGGTTAATCATTGGTAAAACGCAGGTTAATCACCGGTAAAACACAGGTTAATCACCGGAAAAACACAAGTTAATCATTGGTAAAGCACAGGTTAATCACCGGTAAAACACAGGTTAATCACCGGTCAAACACAGGTTAATCACCGGTCAAACACAGGTTAATCATTGGTAAAACACAGGTTAATCACCGGTAAAACACAAGTTAATCACCGGTAAAACATAGGTTAATCACCTGTAAAACACAGGTTAATCATCGGTCAAACACAGGTTAATCATTGGTAAAACACAGGTTAATCACCGGTAAAACACAGGTTAATCACCGGTAAAACACAGGTTAATCACCGGTAAAATACAGGTTAATCACCGGTAAAAACACAGGATAATCACTGGTAAATATCTCTTGATTGTTTTATTTGAGTTCACGGGGAAGCTCTAAACTCGCAGAGTTCTCACAGTTCCTGGAGAATAGAACTCGATCAGGTTTGATATGAGGACGGGGAGGGTCGTTCACATGTTTTTATTAACCTTAAAGACAACTGCAGGTTATTAGCGTCATTCCTAGCAAGGAATGGAGGAGAGGGAGGGCTCGAACCTCTGTCCGCTAATAGAGACTAATGCTGTAAAAGAATGTTTTGTTGATGCAACGTTTTGCTCAGTTTATATATATATATATATATATATATATATATATATATATATATATATATATATATATATATATATATATATATATATATATATATATATATATATATATTGCATAAGCAAAATCTGGTCACTTAGCAAAAATTAATTTAAAATTAAATTCTTTCTAAAATTTTCTCTTATACGTTTAAAGATATATATTTTTCATTCATATTAATGTAAAAATTAATATTTTTGTACCAAAAGAAACTTAGAAAACTTACCTAACCTTATTATAACAAGTGTAATTTAATTTAGCCTAATCCAACTAAATATATTTTAGATAAGTTTACAATAATTTAATAATAAACAAACACAATGAAATGTATTTTTTCGTTAGGTTCAGAATGAGTTTTGCGAAATTATTTTATACACAAATTTTCGCTTGCCTTATTCGGCAAGAAGAGAGTTGCTATTTAAGCCAAAAGCGCAAGTTTCACAGTAGTGAGACGACCTCATAAATGGTCTGAGGAAGGTGTAATGGCCGGCCACACTCGTACTGAGGAATGTTTCACTTATTCTATGGTGGCCCCGTGGCCACCATAAGAACCGTAGGCCTGTTTGCCCATGCAAGGCTAGTCCTATACACACTCATCCATTTCAGCTTATATAATCAACCTATTTGCTTCACTGACGCCGAATCACAGAACGGGTCATCGTCTGATGGACCCCTAACATATCATTTCACACAAAATCGCCTGGTATATTTATTTAAATATGAAATACTTATTCCTGTTATCTACAATTACAATTATGTTGCCACTGCATTGCTTTCCTGTATCAACATTAATTTGTTGATTCTGAATCCATTGTTACGAGATCCTTCTTGGTTGTACGTTTTTATCACCTTATTAATATGTGGCCTACTTGCACATTTCATTCATATTACCTTCATTATGTGTGTTTCTAGTGTCATTCTTCCCTGTGAAAACATTCACAAGTGTTGCTGAGCAAGTTATAAGAGGGACAATGTTCCGCTGTGTGTAGAGCTTTGTCATCTAACCTAGCTTCGCCTTCAACCCTTCGCCTTCAAGCCTAAGCCTAAGCCTAACCTAAGCCTAACAACCTTGGAACCTAAACACAACCTAACCTACGCCTTGGCTTCACACACAACCTAACCTAGCCATAACTTGCTTCAAGCTAACCTGGCCTGGCCTAAGCCTAACCTAACTACCTAAGCACAACCTGGCAACTGCTCCTTACACCTAGCACCAACCTCTCCTAACCCTAACCTAGGCCTAGGCCTAGGCCTAGGCCACAACACAACACCTAACCTGGATGGATTACCTTGGCCTTGGCCTGGCCTGAGGACCTGGCCAGGCCTGGAGGGCCTAACTAACCTAACCTTGGCTTGGCTAGGCCTTGGCCTTGGCCACGGCTTGCCTTAACTTCAACCTAACCCCTAACCTGTCCTAACCTAACCTAGGCCTAACCTGTCCTAGGCCTAACCTAGGCCTAACCTAGGCCTTAGCCTGTCCTAACCTGGCCTAGGCCACAACACATTGAAATGTTGTCTCAATGAAACCTAACCTAACCTAACCTAACCTAACCTAACCTAACCTAACCTAACCTATCCTAACCTAACCTAACCTAACCTAACCTAACCTAACCTAACCTAACCTAACCTGTCTAACCTGGTACCTACAACCCCTACAGGCCTGGCCTTCGGCCTAACCTAGGCCTAACCCACAAGCCTGCATCCTAGGCCTGGCCTAACCTAGGCCTAACCTGGCCTGGCCACAACCTGGCCTTCAGGCCACAACCTGTCCTGGCCTGGCCTGGCCTGGCCTGGCCTGGCAACCCCTATCCTAACCTAACCTAACCTAACCTAACCTAACCTAACCTAACCTAACCTATCCTAACCTAACCTAACCTAGCCTAAGCCTAACTTCTTCTTCTTCTTCAACCTTAACCTAACCTGTCCTAAGCCACAACCCTAGCAAGCCTAAGCCTAACCTGTCCTAACCTAGCCTAACCTTAACCTAAGCCTAACCTGGCCTTCAACCTAGCCTAACCTGGCCTAGCCTGGCTCCTAAGCCCTGGTCCTAGCCTAGGCCACAAGCCACAACCTGGCCTTGGCCTTGGCCCCTGGCCAGGCCACAACCCCTGGTCTAACCTGGCCCTAGGCCACAACCTGGCCCTAGGCCTGGCCTGGCACAACCTAACCTGGCCTGGCCTGGCCTGGCCTGAGCCTGGCATCCAGGCCTGGCCTAGGCCTGGCCTAGCCTAAGGCCTGAACAACCTTGAAAGCCTAACCTGTCACAACCTAACCCTTAACCTAACCTAGCCTAACCTGGCAACCTAAGCCTAACCTAAGCCTTGGCCTAACCTATCCTAACCTAAGCCACAACCTTCAACCTTCAACCTAACCTAACCTTCAGCCTAACCTAACCTAGGCCTATCCCTACTTAACCTAGCCCTTCTTCAACCTTCAACCTAACCTAGGCAACCTAAGCCTAGCCTAGGCCTAAGCCTGTCTAACCTAACCTAGCCTAGGCCACAACCTGGCCTGTCACAGGCCTGGCCACAACCTGGCCTGGCCTGGCCTGGCCTACCAGGCCACAACACAACCTAGGCCTAGGCCACCAATGGACCTACCTGGCCTGGCCTACAACCCTGGCCTGGCACCCCAGGCACCAGGCACCAGGCACCAGGCACCAGGCACCAGCACAACCACAACTTGCTCCTGGCCTTCAGGCCATAGGCCTAACCTATCCTAGGCCCCTAGGCCTAACCTGATCCTAGGCCTGGCCCTTCAACCTAACCTTAGGCCTAACCTAACCTAGGCCTAGGCCTACCTAGCCTAGGCCACAACCTTGGCCTGGCCTTGGCCTATCTAGGCCTCTCCTAACCTTGGCCTTGGCCTTGGCTTAACCTAAGCACAACCTAACCTAGCCTAGGCCTGGCCTGTCTAGGCCTAAGCCTAGCCTACAACCTATCCTAGGCCTAGCCTAACCTAAGCCTAAGCCTAGGCCTATCCTAGGCCTAGGCCACAAACCTCGGCCTGGCCTTCAACCTGTCTAGGCCTTGGCCTTCAACCTATTCAACCTAACCTAACCTAACCTAGGCCTAACCTTGGCTAGGCCTAACCTAGGCCTAGGCCTGGCCTAACCTGTCCTAGGCCTAGCCCCTCGGCTCGCACCTAAGCCTGGCCTAGGCCACCAGCCTGGCCTGGCTTCGCCTGGTCCTGGCCTGGCCTAGGCCCTGGCCTTGCCAGGCCTAGGCCTGGCCTGGCCTGTCCTACAACCTGGCCTGGCCTTCAGGCCTGGCCTGGCCTGGCACCAGGCCTGGCCTGCTCCTGGCCTGCTCCTGGCCTGGCCTGGCCTGGCCTGTCCTGGCCTGGCCTGGCCTGGCACAGCCTGTCCTGGCCTGGCCTGGCCTGGCCTGGCCTGGCCTGTCCTGGCCTGGCCTGGCCTACCAGGCCTAGCCTAGCTAACAGCACAACCTTCAACCTTAGCTGGCCTAGCCTGAACTACTTCTTCTTCTTCTTCAGCACACTCCTAACCTAGTCCTAACTTCAACCTAACCTAGGCCATAAGCCTAGGCCTAACCTGGCCTGGCCTAGCACAAGCCACAAGCCTGGCCTAAGCCTGTCCTAGCCTAGCCTTGGCCTTAGCCTTAGCCTTAACCTTGGCCTTAACCTTGGCCTAGCCACAACCTGTCCTAGCCTGGCCTTAGCTGCTTCTTCTTCCTTAGCCTTAGCCTTGGCCTTGGCCTTGGCCTGTCCTCGGCCTGGCTGGCCTGGCCTGGCCTGGCCTAGGCCTGGCCTAGCCAGGCCTGGCCCTGCCTGGCCTGGTCTGGCCTGGCCTGGCCCGGCCTGGCCTAACAACCTGGCCTAGCCAGGCACAGCCCTGGTCCTAGTCACAGCCTGGCCTACCTAACCTGGCCTGGCACCAGGCCTGGCCTGGCCTGGCACAGCCTGTCCTAGGCCTGGCCTTGGCCTACAGGCACACAACCTAACCTAACCTAACCTAACCTATCTAACAGCTTCAACCTAAGCCTAACCTAACCTAAACCTAGGCCTAACCTGAGCCTACAGGCATAAACCTGTCCTTGGCCTTACCAACGATAACCTAACCTAGGCCACAACACAACCTGGCCTGGCCTAACCTGAGGCCTAGGCCTAAGGCCTACCTAACCTAGGCCTGTCTAGCCCCTCAAGGCCTAAACACCTAACCCTGGACCTACCTAACCTGGCCTGGCCTTGGCCTAGGCCTATCCTGGCCTGGCCTAACCTAGGCACAAGCCCACCTAACCTACCAGGCCACAACCTGGCCTAACCTTGGCCCCTTCAACCTGGCCTGGCCTAGGCCTAGCCACAACCTGGTCCTAGGCCTAACCTGGCCTGGCCACAACCTGTCCTGGCCACAACCTGGCCTAGGCACAAGCCTTGGCCTTCAACTTGGCTTATTCCTTCGGCCTGGCACAAGCCTGGCCTGGCCTGGCCCTACCAAGGCACAAGCACAGCCTGGTCCTGGCCTGGCACCAGGCCTGGCACCATCGGCCTAGGCCTAGGCACCAACACCAGGCCACAACCTGGCCTATCTTGGCCTAGGCCTAGGCCTTGGCCTTGGCCTTGGCCTTGGCCTTGGCCTTCAACCTGGCCTTGGCCTTGGCTACTCCACAACCTGGCCTAGGCCTTGGCCTTCGGCCTAGGCCACAACCTAGGCCTAGGCCTAACCTGGCCTGGCCTGGTCCTGGCCTGGCCTGGCCTGGCCTGGCCTGGCCTGGTCCTGTGGCCTACCTAGCCTGGCCTTCGGCCTGAGCCTGGCCTGGTCCTGGCCTTCGGCCTGGCCACAACCTGGCCTGGTCCCTGGCCCTGGCCTGGTCCTGGCCTGGCCTGGTCCTGGCCTGGCCTGGCCTGGCCACAAGCCTGGCCTGGCCTGGCCTGGTCCTACCAGGCCTGGCCTGGCACAACCTGGCCTGACAACAGCCTTGGCCTTGGCCTAGGCCTAGCCTAACCTAACCAGCCTTAGCCTAGCCTAGGCCTAAGCCTAAGCCTAACCTAACCCTAAACCTAACCTAAGCCTAACCTAAGCCTAACCTCAAGCCTAGGCCTAACCTAGCCTAGCCTTGCTTCTTCTTCTTTCTTCCTACTTCAACTAACCTAACCTAGCCTAACCTAAGCCTAGTCCTAAGCCTAGCCTAGCCTAGCCTAACTTGCCTTGGCAACCTGGCCTCAGCCTAACCTAGGCCTGGCCTAGGCCTAACCTAACCTGCCTGCCTTCGGCCCCTGGCCTGGCCTGGTCCTAACCTGGCCTGGCCTGGCCTACCTAACCTTGGCCTACCAACCTTCAGGCCTGTCCTGGCCCTGGCCTGGCACAGCACAACCTGGACCACAACCTGGCCACAACCTGGCCTGGTCACAACCTGCTTCCAGCCTAGGCCACAACCTGGCCTGGCACCAGGCCTGGCCTGGCCTGGCACCTAACCTAACCTAACCTAACCTAACCTAACCTATTCTAGACCTGACCTTAGCCTTCGCCTTAGCCTTAACAACCTGAACCTAACCTGGTCCTAAGCCTAACCTAACCTACAACCTTCTTCTTCAAGCCTGGCCTTCGGCCTTCAGGCCTAACCTAACCTGGTCCTAAGCCCCTAGGCCTCGCCTAGCCTAGCCTAAGCCTAACCTGCTTCTTGGCCAGGCCTGGCCTTCAAGCCTGGCCTAGTCCATGCCTACGATATATGTTGTTTTATATATTACTTTATATGAAGCCTCTTAGTCTCTTATCTTTATTACTAATTCGTAGATAGAAGAGTTTGAGCTATTAACCCGGTAGGGAAAGTTATCCAGGATAATCTAATAAAATTAATTTATATGGTTTACTTCCACTGGGGAAACCCTTGTTTCGTTCTCCTCCAGGATGCAACATTCGACAATCGATTAATTCCATCTTACTACAAGGTAACAGGGGCAGCACGTGCTAGGAGACTTGTCTATGCCTCTCGCCTCACTGAGGTTCGGCTCCATTTCTCTGGAGTGAGCCGAGTGCTTTAACCACTGTGCTAAATAGTGGTGTTTTCGTGGCTTCACTTCGTTTTATCACACTTGTGTGTGTGTACTCTTCTAGTTGTGGTTGCAGAGGTCGAGTCATAGCTCCTGGCCCCGCCTCTTCACTGGCCGCTACTGGGTCACTCCCTGAACAATGAGCTTTACCATACCTCTGCTTAAAGCTATGAATGGATCCTACCTTCACTACATCGCTTCCCAAACTATTCCACTTCCTGACTGCTCTGTGACAGAAGAAATACTTCCTAACATCCCTGTGATTCTCTGTGTCTTCAACTTCCAACTGTGTCCCCATGTTTCTGTGTCCCATCTCTGGAACATTCTGTCTCTGTCCACCTTGTCAATTCTTCTCAGTATTTTATGTCGTTATCATGTCCCCCCTATCTCTCCTGTCCTCCAGTATCGTCAGGTCGATTTCCCTTAACCTCTTCTCGTAGGACATACCCCTTAGCTCTGGGACTAGTCTTGTTGCAAACCTCTGCACTTTTCTAGTTTCTTTACGTGCTTGGCTAGGTGTGGGTTCCAAACTGGTGCCGCATACTCCAATATGGTGTACAGGGTCCTGAACGATTCCTTTTTAAGATGTCGGAATGCTAGGCTCCCATATGCTGCAGCAGTTATTTGGGTGATGTGCGCCTCAGGAGATGTGTGTGTGTGTGTGTGTGTGTGTGTGTGTGTGTGTGTGTGTGTGTGTGTGTGTGTGTGTGTGTGTGTGTGTGTGTGTGTGTGTGTGTGTGTGTGTGTGTGTGTGTATGTGTGTGTGTACTCACCTAGTTGAGGTTGCGGGGGTCGAGTCCGAGCTCCTGGCCCCGCCTCTTCACTGATCGCTACTAGGTCACTCTCCCTGAGCCGTGAGCTTTATCATACCTCTGCTTAAAGCTATGTATGGATCCTGCCTCCACTACATCGCTTCCCAAACTATTCCACTTACTGACTACTCTGTGGCTGAAGAAATACTTCCTAACATCCCTGTGATTCATCTGTGTCTTCAGCTTCCAACTGTGTCCCCTTGTTACTGTGTCCAATCTCTGGAACATCCTGTCTTTGTCCACCTTGTCAATTCCTCTCAGTATTTTGTATGTCGTTAACATGTCCCCCCTATCTCTCCTGTCCTCCAGTGTCGTCAGGTTGATTTCCCTTAACCTCTCCTCGTAGGACATACCTCTTAGCTCTGGGACTAGTCTTGTTGCAAACCTTTGCACTTTCTCTAGTTTCTTCACGTGCTTGGCTAGGTGTGGGTTCCAAACTGGTGCCGCATACTCCAATATGGGCCTAACATACACGGTGTACAGGGTCCTGAATGATTCCTTATTAAGATGTCGGAATGCTGTTCTGAGGTTTGCTAGGCGCCCATATGCTGCAGCAGTTATTTGGTTGATGTGCGCTTCAGGAGATGTGCCTGGTGTTATACTCACCCCAAGATCTTTTTCCTTGAGTGAAGTTTGTAGTCTCTGACCCCCTAGACTGTACTCCGTCTGCGGCCTTCTTTGCCCTTCCCCAATCTTCATGACTTTGCACTTGGTGGGATTGAACTCCAGGAGCCAATTGCTGGACCAGGTCTGCAGCCTGTCCAGATCCCTTTGTAGTTCTGCCTGGTCTTCGATCGAGTGAATTCTTCTCATCAACTTCACGTCATCTGCAAACAGGGACACCTCAGAGTCTATTCCTTCCCTCATGTCGTTCACAAATACCAGAAACAGTACTGGTCCTAGGACTGACCCCTGCGGGACCCCGCTGGTCACAGGTGCCCACTCTGACACCTCGCCACGTACCATGACTCGCTGCTGTCTTCCTGACAAGTATTCCCTGATCCATTGAAGTGCCTTCCCTGTTATCCCTGCTTGGTCCTCCAGTTTTTGCACCAATCTCTTGTGTGGAACTGTGTCAAACGCCTTCTTGCAGTCCAAGAAAATGCAATCCACCCACCCCTCTCTCTCTTGTCTTACTGCTGTCACCATGTCATAGAACTCCAGTAGGTTTGTGACACAGGATTTCCCGTCCCTGAAACCATGTTGGCTGCTGTTGATGAGATCATTCCTTTCTAGGTGTTCCACCACTCTTCTCGTGATAATCTTCTCCATGATTTTGCATACTATACATATCAGTGACACTGGTCTGTAGTTTAATGCTTCATGTCTGTCTCCTTTTTTAAAGATTGTGACTACATTTGCTGTCTTCCATGCCTCAGGCAATCTCCCTGTTTCGATAGATGTATTGAATATTGTTGTTAGGGGTACACATAGCGCCTCTGCTCCCTCTCTCAATACCCATGGGGAGATGTTATCTGGCCCCATTGCCTTTGAGGTATCTAGCTCACTCAGAAGCCTCTTCACTTCTTCCTCGGTTGTGTGCACTGTGTCCAGCACTTGGTGGTGTGCCCCACCTCTCCGTCTTTCTGGAGTCCCTTCTGTCTCCTCTGTGAACACTTCTTTGAATCTCTTGTTGAGTTCTTCACATACTTCACGGTCATTTCTTGTTGTCTCTCCTCCTTCCTTCCTTAGCCTGATTACCTGGTCCTTGACTGTTGTTTTCCTCCTGATGTGGCTGTACAACAGTTTCGGGTCAGATTTGGCTTTCGCTGCTATGTCATTTTCATATTGTCTTTGGGCCTCCCTTCTTATCTGTGCATATTCGTTTCTGGCTCTACGACTGTTCTCCTTATTCTCCTGGGTCCTTTGCCTTCTATATTTCTTCCATTCCCTAGCACACTTGGTTTTTGCCTCCCTGCACCTTTGGGTAAACCATGGGCTCATCCTGGCTTTTTCATTAATCCTGTTACCCTTGGGTACAAACCTCTCCTCAGCCTCCTTGCATTTTGTTGCTACATATTCCATCATCTCATTAACTGTGTGTGTTTGTGTGTGTGTGTGTGTGTGTGTTTGTGTGTGTGTGTGTGTGTACTCACCTAGTTGTACTCACCTAGTTGAGGTTGCGGGGGTCGAGTCCAAGCTCCTGGCCCCTGTGTGTGTGTGTGTGTGTGTGTGTGTGTGTGTGTGTGTGTGTGTGTGTGTGTGTGTAGGAATCATTGTCCTAGTGTTCCTCTTGCTTCTGCCAAGTGAAAATACTGAGCTAATGATATATAGATACTGGCCAGTTTTTGGTATTAAAGAGGAACTGAATTAATGCTTTAGTTATATTTTACTTATGTGTAGCGGGAAGATTCGACCTCCTAAAATATTTTCATTGGTTGTTTAAATTTCAGAGGTTGTTTATATTGACAAGATGGTTCTTGCAGTGTGATGTCGGAAACACTGGAAGAGAAAAATATTGTATCGTTTCTGGAACATTGCAATAGTCTGTACTTGTAGTCGTGGGCTGGTAGCATAGTATATCCCAGCCTTAGTCTGATCATTGCTGTCTATTAAGCTTTATGCCTCGTATATTTCAACATTTTTCAACTCTTTTTAATAGTTCCATAGTGTATTGATGAGCATGACATTTTCCAATTTCCAACGAAATTGTTTATAATGAAAGTTTTAACAATACCTTTACGTGCTCTAAGTGGAGTTGGTATTGGTGAACGATGTATTGTACATTGCTTTAGAAAGCTCGTCAACTATTTCGTTGTGAGTCCGCAATGTGCGGGTGCCCACTGAACTGACATGTCATAACCTTGAGAGTGGTGTGAGTGAAGGCCTAGCCTTCTTCACCAGACACTGACGTGCTTCTGTTTACCTTCCCGTGAGAGTGACGGATGGAGGGTATTCTGGAGCACCCTGCTCTTCTTCCTCCTCCTCCTCATGGCCGGCTCTTACAGACTCGTCTTGTATCACTTGCTACATCTGAGACATCACTGGGTTAATGGTTCTTAAATACCTTATGTTTTGCTTGAGTTGTGATGGGCGAGATGTGACGTACAACACAGCGTTACAGCCACGGTGTCGTGAACTTCTTGTGAATTATTTCAGTCATGGTATTTCTGGTTAGCTGTTAATTTTTCCAGCCATAGTATTGAGAATTAGTTGTAGGTCCCATATTTCTGATCGCCTCAGTATCGACTGTACTGAGGGTTTGGTCCTGGTGTAAGGAACTGGTTTCTTGTGTTCCATTGTCATGTATCTCCTGCCAGCATTACTCCCACTCCCCGGGTCCATTCTGTCTGTATTTGACCCACTACCAGAGACAATGCTGTTCTTATTCCACCTACTAGCCTAATTCATTCTGTCCTTCTCCAGCCTACAACCAAAGTCCATTCTAACCTTGCTCCACCGACCACCAGAGTCCATTCTGCTCTTATTCGACCTAAGTACATTCAGCTGTTACAAGAAGCATTATTATGATACTTCAAGCGAAGCACAGTCGTAGGAGTCCCACGGCGCAGTCAGACTGGATGGAAGTAGAGGGTACCTCCAAGTGTATCTAAAATATATTTAGTTGGATTAGGCTAAAATAAATTGCGCTTGTTATAATAAGGTTAGGTTAGTTTTCTAAGTTTCTTTTGGTGGAAAATTATAAATTTTTACATTAACATTAATGAAAAAATATATCTTTAAACGTATGAGAGAAAATTTTCGAAAGGACTTAATTTTAAATGAGTTCTTGCTAATTGACCAGTTTTACCTATTAGGGAGTCATATATATATATATATATATATATATATATATATATATATATATATATATATATATATATATATATATATATATATATATATATATATATATATATATATATATATATATATATATGACTGTAGTCTGTTGGATTATGTATTGGTAGATAAAAGACTGTTGAGCAGACTTCAGGATGTACATGTTTATAGAGGGGCCACAGATATATCAGATCACTTTTTAGTTGTAGCTACCCTGAGAGTAAAAGGTAGATGGGACACAAGGAGAATAGAAGCATCAGGGAAGAGAGAGGTGAAGGTTCATAAACTAAAAGAGGAGGCAGTTAGGGTAAGATATAAATAGCTATTGGAGGACAGATGGGCTAATGAGAGCATAGGCAATGGGGTCGAAGAGGTATGGGGTAGGTTTAAAAATGTAGTGTTAGAGTGTTCAGCAGAAGTTTGTGGTTACAGGAAAGTGGGTGCGGGAGGGAAGAGGAGCGATTGGTGGAATGATGATGCAAAGAGAGTAGTAAGGGAGAAAAAGTTAGCATATGAGAAGTTTTTACAAAGTAGAAGTGATGCAAGGAGGGAAGAGTATATGGAGAAAAAGAGAGAGGTTAAGAGAGTGGTGAAGCAATGGAAAAAGAGAGCAAATGAGAGAGTGGGTGAGATGTTATCAACAAATTTTGTTGAAAATAAGAAAAAGTTTTGGAGTGAGATTAACAAGTTAACGAAGCCTAGAAAACAAATGGATTTGTCAGTTAAAAATAGGAGAGGAGAGTTATTAAATGGAGAGTTAGAGGTATTGGGAAGATGGAGGGAATATTTTGAGGAATTGTTAAATGTTGATGAAGATAGGGAAGCTGTGATTTCGTGTATAGGGCAAGGAGGAATAACATCTTGTAGGAGTGAGGAAGAGCCAGTTGTGAGTGTGGGGGAAGTTCGTGAGGCAGTAGGTAAAATGAAAGGGGGTAAGACAGCCGGGATTGATGGGATAAAGATAGAAATGTTAAAAGCAGGTGGGGATATAGTTTTGGAGTGGTTTGTGCAATTATTTAATAAATGTATGGAAGAGGGTAAGGTACCTAGGGATTGGCAGAGAGCATGCATAGTTCCTTTGTATAAAGGCAAAGGGGACAAAAGAGGGTGCAGAATTATAGGGGGATAAGTCTGTTGAGTATACCTGGTATAGTGTATGGTAGAGTTATTATTGAAAGAATTAAGAGTAAGACGGAGAATAGGATAGCAGATGAACAAGGAGGCTTTAGGAAAGGTAGAGGGTGTGTGGACCAGGTGTTTACAGTGAAACATATAAGTGAACAGTATTTAGATAAGGCTAAAGAGTTTTTTGTGGCATTTATGGATTTGGAAAAGGCGTATGACAGGGTGGATAGGGGGGCAATGTGGCAGATGTTGCAGGTGTATGGTGTAGGAGATAGGTTACTGAAAGCAGTGAAGAGTTTTTACGAGGATAGTGAGGCTCAAGTTAGAGTATGTAGGAAAGAGGGAGATTATTTCCCAGTAAAAGTAGGCCTTAGACAAGGATGTGTGATGTCACCGTGGTTGTTTAATATATTTATAGATGGGGTTGTAAGAGAAGTAAATGCGAGGGTCTTGGCAAGAGGCGTGGAGTTAAAAGATAAAGAATCACACACAAAGTGGGAGATGTCACAGTTGCTCTTTGCTGATGACACTGTGCTCTTGGGAGATTCTGAAGAGAAGTTGCAGAGGCTGGTGAATGAATTTGGTAGGGTATGCAAAAGAAGAAAATTAAAAGTGAATACAGGAAAGAGTAAGGTTATGAGGATAACAAAAAGATTAGGTGATGAAAGATTGGATATCAGATTGGAGGGAGAGAGTATGGAGGAGGTGAATGTGTTCAGATATTTGGGAGTGGACGTGTCAGCGGAAGGGTCTATGAAAGATGAGGTGAATCATAGAATTGATGAGGGGAAAAGGGTGAGCGGTGCACTTAGGAGTCTGTGGAGACAAAGAACTTTGTCCTTGGAGGCAAAGAGGGGAATGTATGAGAGTATAGTTTTACCAACGCTCTTATATGGGTGTGAAGCATGGGTGATGAATGTTGCAGCGAGGAGAATGCTGGAGGCAGTGGAGATGTCATGTCTGAGGGCAATGTGTGATGTGAATATAATGCAGAGAATTCGTAGTTTGGAAGTTAGGAGGAGGTGCGGGATTACCAAAACTGCTGTCCAGAGGGCTGAGGAAGGGTTATTGAGGTGGTTCGGACATGTAGAGAGAATGGAGCGAAACAGAATGACTTCAAGAGTGTATCAGTCTGTAGTGGAAGGAAGGCGGGGTAGGGGTCGGCCTAGGAAAGGTTGGAGGGAGGGGGAAAATGAGGTTTTGTGTGCGAGGGGCTTGGACTTCCAGCAGGCATGCGTGAGCGTGTTTGATAGGAGTGAATGGAGACAAATGGTTTTTAATACTTGACGTGCTGTTGGAGTGTGAGCAAAGTAACATTTATGAAGGGATTCAGGGAAACCGGCAGGCCGGACTTGAGTCCTGGAGATGGGAAGTACAGTGCCTGCACTCTGAAGGAGGGGTGTTAATGTTGCAGTTTAAAAACTGTAGTGTAAAGCACCCTTCTGGCAAGACAGTGATGGAGTGAATGATGGTGAAAGTTTTTCTTTTTCGGGCCACCCTGCCTTGGTGGGAATCGGTCAGAGTGATAATAAAATATATATAATATATATATATATATATATATATATATATATATATATATATATATATATATATATATATATATATATATATATATATATATATATATATATATATATATATATATATATATATATATTATAGGTAGTAGGTTGGTAGACAGCAACCGCCCAGGGAGGTACTACCGTCCTGCCAAGTGAGTGTAAAACGAAAGCCTGTAATTGTTTTACATGATGGTAGGATTGCTGGTGTCCTTTTTTCTGTCTCATGAACATGCAAGATTTCAGGTATGTCTTGCTACTTCTATTTACACTTAGGTCACACTACACATACATGTACAAACATATATATACACAACCCTCTGGGTTTTCTTCTATTTTCTTTCTAGTTCTTGTATTGTTTATTTCCTCTTATCCTCTTATTCCTCTTACCTCCTACACCATACACTTGCAACATCTGCCACATTGCCCCCCTATCCACCCTGTCATACGCCTTTTCCAAATCCATAAATGAAACAAAGACCTCTTTAGCCTTATCTAAATACTGTTCACTTATATGTTTCACTGTAAACACCTGGTCCACATACCCCCTACCTTTCCTAAAGCCTCCTTGTTCATCTGCTATCCTATTCTCCGTCTTACTCTTAATTCTTTCAATTATAACTCTACCATACATTTTACCAGGTATACTCAACAGACTTATCCCCCTATAAATTTTGCACTCTCTTTTATCCCCTTTGCCTTTATACAAAGGAACTATGCATGCTCTCTGCCAATCCCTAGGTACCTTACCCTCTTCTATACATTTATTAAATAATTGCACCAACCACTCCAAAACTATATCCCCACCTGCTTTTAACATTTCTATCTTTATCCCGTCAATCCCGGCTGCCTTACCCCCTTTCATTTTACCTACTGCCTCACGAACTTCCCCCACACTCACAACTGGCTCTTCTTCACTCCTACAAGATGTTATTCCTCCTTGCCCTATACACGAAATCACAGCTTCCCTATCTTCATTAACATTTAACAATTCCTCAAAATATTCCCTCCATCTTCCCAATACCTCTAACTCTCCATTTAATAACTCTCCTCTCCTATTTTTAACTGACAAATCCATTTGTTCTCTAGGCTTTCTTAACTTGTTAATCTCACTCCAAAAACTTTTTCTTATTTTCAACAAAATTTGTTGATAACATCTCACCCACTCTCTCATTTGCTCTCTTTTTACATTGCTTCACCACTCTCTTAACCTCTCTCTTTTTCTCCATATACTCTTCCCTCCTTGCATCACTTCTACTTTGTAAAAACTTCTCATATGCTAACTTTTTCTCCCTTACTACTCTCTTTACATCATCATTCCACCAATCGCTCCTCTTCCCTCCTGCACCCACTTTCCTGTAACCACAAACTACTGCTGAACACTCTAACACTACATTTTTAAACCTACCCCATACCTCTTCGACCCCATTGCCTATGCTCTCATTAGCCCATCTATCCTCCAATAGCTGTTTATATCTTACCCTAACTGCCTCCTCTTTTAGTTTATAAACCTTCACCTCTCTCTTCCCTGATGCTTCTATTCTCCTTGTATCCCATCTACCTTTTACTCTCAGTGTAGCTACAACTAGAAAGTGATCTGATATATCTGTGGCCCCTCTATAAACATGTATATCCTGAAGTCTGCTCAACAGTCTTTTATCTACCAATACATAATCCAACAAACTACTGTCATTTCGCCCTACGTCATATCTTGTATACTTATTTATCCTCTTTTTCTTAAAATATGTATTACCTATAACTAAACCCCTTTCTATACAAAGTTCAATCAAAGGGCTCCCATTATCATTTACACCTGGCACCCCAAACTTACCTACCACACCCTCTCTAAAAGTTTCTCCTACTTTAGCATTCAGGTCCCCTACCACAATTACTCTCTCACTTGGTTCAAAGGCTCCTATACATTCACTTAACATCTCCCAAAATCTCTCTCTCTCCTCTGCATTCCTCTCTTCTCCAGGTGCATACACGCTTATTATGACCCACTTCTTGCATCCAACCTTTACTTTAATCCACATAATTCTTGAATTTACACATTCATATTCTCTTTTCTCCTTCCATAACTGATCATTCAACATTCCTGCTACCCCTTCCTTTGCTCTAACTCTCTCAGATACTCCAGATTTAATCCCATTTATTTCCCCCCACTGAAACTCTCCTACCCCCTTCAGCTTTGTTTCGCTTAGGGCCAGTACATCCAAATTCTTTTCATTCATAACATCAGCAATCATCTGTTTCTTGTCATCCGCACTACATCCACGCACATTCAAGCATCCCAGTTTTATAAAGTTTTTCTTCTCTTTTTTAGTAAATGTCTACAGGAGAAAGGGTTACTAGCCCATTGCTCCCGGCATTTTAGCCGCCTCATACGACACGCATGGCTTACGGAGGAAAGATTCTTTTCCACTTCCCCATGGACAATAGAAGAAATAAAGAAGAACAAGAGCTATGTAGAAAAGGGAGAAAAACCTAGATGTATGTATATACATATGCATGTGCATGTCTGTGAAGTGTGACCAAAGTGTAAGTAGGAGTAGCAAGATATCCCTGTTATCTAGCGTGTTTATGAGACAGAAAAAGAAACCAGCAATCCTACCATCATGCAAAACAGTTACAGGTTTCTGTTTCACAGTCATTTGGCAGGACGGTAGTACTTCCCTGGGTGGTTGCTGTCTACCAACCTACTACCTATATATATATATATATATATATATATATATATATATATATATATATATATATATATATATATATATATATATATATATATAGCTGTGTGTGTGTGTGTGTGTGTGTGTGTGTGTGTGTGTGTGTGTGTGTGTGTGTGTGTGTGTGTGTGTGCGTGTGCGCGCGCAAAATAAGTGTATAAAAATCTAAATATAAACATTATGTAACAGGAAGATGAAGGTTAAATCTTATATATAAACAAGAATATATATGCCGATATATGTCTCTCAGTGTATATATGTCTCTCAGTGTATATATGCTGAGAGATTGCGTAAATCCTTATTTTAGGGATTAAAGTAATCTCTGTTAGTGAACAGGTCACATACGGCCTTAATAACCCTCGTGAAGTTGATACGTAGGTTTTGTACCTAATTAACCAACCACGTAAGATAGTGAAATCAGATTAGAATCTGATACGGTAACGGATGTAAAATGAATTTTAAGAGAGAGAGAGTGATTGTTGTGTCTAGGGTGAGAGAATCACGGCTGGGCAGTAAGTATACGTGAACATGCTAGCTGCAACAGTCATGGGAAGGCTGAAGCACTATGTCGCCTTTTTACGACAAGCGGAAATGTTAGACGAAGGGGCTGCTTTAGTAGCGTCTGCATGCTGGGGAACCTGAGATACTGGAGGTGCACGGATGGTGACAGAGAGAGAGAGAGAGAGAGAGTAAAAAAAAAAAAAGAGAGAATATCGGAAAGACAGAACAAGGGGCGCCGAGATCTACGCCGAGGTTTGTGCTGAGATCTCTCTCCCTCTATGCAATTTAAGAACTATCGTGTATTATTTATATGTTTGAGGCAAGCATAGTGAAGCGGAAGGCTCTCTCCCTACCCACCACTTCCTCCCACCACTGCCAGCATGAGACAGGGCTACAAACTTCTCCATGTTGTTCAGGTGACACCCACGGTTCTGTTACAGTGGTTCTTCCAGCTACCACAAGCTCTAGTTCTGTTTACTGTGGTGGACGCTCACCACTGCTGTGACTACCACCATCTAGGGCAGTGGTACCAGGACAAGCACACCGTCCACAAGTCTCAGGCAACGGACCATTCTCGCACAACCAGTAATCAACGTTCAGATGTGAACGTTGCCTCTTCGTTGCCAGATGTATTGCGGCCATTTTCTTTTATTTTACTATTAATTAAATATACGTTTAATAGGTTTATGTAACCTAGCATGATCTGTCTTAACGTAAATTAAGTTGCCATAACCTAAGAATAAAGACACCTGTCTACATTTAAGGGCATTTATTAAAGGAAACGTCTTGCCTCTGATGTCATTACTCTTGACGGAACGTTCCATCTACGTCTTGAACAGAACATTACACAATACACAAATAACCCTCACACGTGAGAAAGAAACTTATGACGACGTTTCGGTCCGATTTGAACCATTAACTTGTCACACAGAAGCACGAAGGGAAGGGAACCAGTAAATATACGAGAGTGGGTGAGGACGGGATACAGAGAGGAAGAAGAAACAATAAAATGTAGGGAATAGTGATAGTAATGGCAAAGATAGTAGTAGTAGTAGCGGTAGTGGTGGCAGTAATAGTAGTAGTGGCAGTAATAGTAGTAGTGGCAGTAATAGTAGTAGTGGCAGTAATAGTAGTAGTGGCAGTAATAGTAGTAGTGGCAGTAATAGTAGTAGTGGCAGTAATAGTAGTAGTGGCAGTAATAGTAGTAGCGGCAGTAATAGTAGTAGTGGGTACATAACTGTCCAGGAATGACGAAAATAGGACATGGAAAAACTGGAAAAATTAAGATATTGCAGTTGAACATAACGTACAATAACTGTGTCTTATAAAGAGGTTAGTAAGTGTGGGAAGGTCGCCGTCCTCCAGCCTGGAGACCTTCACTCGAGCCACAAAACACTGGACAAGTGACTCCCGGGCCACCAGCAAGCATGGGGTTCTCTTTCACTCAGAAAAAGATCATTTGGTGCGACAGCAGATGACACTACAACAGCCTCGGCGACACTGTCTGTAGGGTCCGCCTTGGGCTTAAGTGGTGCCATATGTCTCAGTCGCACCTAGCCTTAGCTACACCTAGCCTCAACCACACCTAGGTTCAGCCACACCTAGTCTTAGCCACACCTAGCCCCAGTCACACCTAGCCCCAGTCACACCTAGCCCCAGTCAAACCTAGCCCCAGTCACACCTAACCTTAGCTACACCTAGCTTTAGCCACACCTAGGCTCAGCCACACCAAGCCTCCGTCACTCCTAACCTTAGCTACACCTAACTTCAGCCACACCTAACCTTAACATCACTAGCCGTAGTCTGTCTTACGAAGATCCCAACATTAATTTCTTAAATCTTCCTCTGATCTTACACAACCTATTACCTTATTTTAAAGTTTGGTTATGTTAAATATGATTAGGTTAGCTGAGGCTAGGTCAGACTAGGGTAGGTTAAGTTAGGTGAGGTTATAATAGGCTAGGTTGGGATAGATTAGGCTAGGTTAGGCTAAGGGCTAATATGTACTTTACGTCCAGGTGTGAACTCTGTCACTAATTTAATAACTGAAATACAATCAGCCTATTCATACTTCACCAATATGTAATTATTCCTGACGCTAATGAATATTTTGGGAGATATCAACCATAATATCGTCTTGAGGAATGTTGAACCCTTCAAGGGGCATCTTTGATGCTGGTGGAGAGGGTCTTTGATGCTGGTGGAGAGGGTCTTTGATGCTGGTGGAGAGGGTCTTTGATGCTGGTGGAGATGGTCCTTCATGCTGGTGGAGGGGGTCTTTGATGCTGGTGGAGAGGGTCTTTGATGCTGGTGGAGAGGGTCTTTGATGCTGGTGGAGGGTGTCTTTGATGCTGGTGGAGAGGGTCTTTGATGCTGGTGGAGAGGGTCTTTGATGCTGGTGGAGAGGGTCTTTGATGCTGGTGGAGAGGGTCCTTCATGCTGGTGGAGGGGGTCTTTGATGCTGGTGGAGAGGGTCTTTGATGCTGGTGGAGAGGGTCTTTCATGCTGGTGGAGGGGGTCTTTGATGCTGGTGGAGAGGGTCTTTGATGCTGGTGGAGAGGGTCTTTCATGCTGGTGGAGAGGGTCTTTGATGCTGGTGGAGAGGGTCCTTCATGCTGGTGGAGGGGGTCTTTGATGCTGGTGGAGAGGGTCTTTGATGCTGGTGGAGAGGGTCTTTGATGCTGGTGGAGGGTGTCTTTGATGCTGGTGGAGAGGGTCTTTGATGCTGGTGGAGAGGGTCTTTGATGCTGGTGGAGAGGGTCTTTGATGCTGGTGGAGAGGGTCCTTCATGCTGGTGGAGGGGGTCTTTGATGCTGGTGGAGAGGGTCTTTGATGCTGGTGGAGAGGGTCTTTCATGCTGGTGGAGGGGGTCTTTGATGCTGGTGGAGAGGGTCTTTGATGCTGGTGGAGAGGGTCTTTCATGCTGGTGGAGAGGGTCTTTGATGCTGGTGGAGAGGGTCCTTCATGCTGGTGGAGGGGGTCTTTGATGCTGGTGGAGAGGGTCTTTCATGCTGGTGGAGAGGGTCTTTCATGCTGGTGGAGAGGGTCCTTCATGCTGGTGGAGGGTGTCTTTGATGCTGGTGGAGAGGGTCTTTGATGCTGGTGGAGAGGGTCTTTGATGCTGGTGGAGAGGGTCTTTGATGCTGGTGGAGAGGGTCCTTCATGCTGGTGGAGGGGGTCTTTGATGCTGGTGGAGAGGGTCTTTGATGCTGGTGGAGAGGGTCTTTGATGCTGGTGGAGAGGGTCTTTGATGCTGGTGGAGGGGGTCTTTGATGCTGGTGGAGAGGGTCTTTGATGCTGGTGGAGGGTGTCTTTGATGCTGGTGGAGAGGGTCTTTGATGCTGGTGGAGAGGGTCTTTGATGCTGGTGGAGGGGGTCTTTGATGCTGGTGGAGAGGGTCTTTGATGCTGGTGGAGAAGGTCTTTGATGCTGGTGGAGAGGGTCTTTGATGCTGGTGAAGGGGGTCTTTGATGCTGGTGGAGAGGGTCTTTAATGCTGGTGAAGGGGGTCTTTGATGCTGGTGGAGAGGGTCATTAATGCTGGTGGAGAGGGTCTTTGATGCTGGTGAAGGGGTCTTTGATGCTGGTGGAGGGGGTCTTTGATGCTGGTGGAGAGGGTCTTTGATGCTGGTGGAGAGGGTCTTTGATGCTGGTGGAGAGGGTCTTTGATGCTGGTGGAGAGGGTCTTTGATGCTGGTGGAGAGGGTCTTTGATGCTGGTGGAGGGGGTCTTTGATGCTGGTGGAGAGGGTCTTTGATGCTGGTGGAGAGGGTCTTTTATGCTGGTGGAAGGGGTCTTTGATGCTGGTGGAGAGGGTCTTTGATGCTGGTGGAGAGGGTCTTTCATGCTGGTGGAGAGGGTCGGTGTTGCTGGTGGTGAGGGTCCTTCATGCTGGTGGATGGGGTCTTTGATGCTGGTGGAGAGGGTCTTTCATGCTGGTGGAGAGGGTCTTTCATGCTGGTGGAGAGGGTCCTTCATGCTGGTGGAGGGTGTCTTTGATGCTGGTGGAGAGGGTCTTTGATGCTGGTGGAGAGGGTCTTTGATGCTGGTGGAGAGGGTCTTTGATGCTGGTGGAGAGGGTCCTTCATGCTGGTGGAGGGGGTCTTTGATGCTGGTGGAGAGGGTCTTTGATGCTGGTGGAGAGGGTCTTTCATGCTGGTGGAGGGGGTCTTTGATGCTGGTGGAGAGGGTCTTTGATGCTGGTGGAGAGGGTCTTTCATGCTGGTGGAGGGTGTCTTTGATGCTGGTGGAGAGGGTCTTTGATGCTGGTGGAGAGGGTCTTTGATGCTGGTGGAGGGGGTCTTTGATGCTGGTGGAGAGGGTCTTTGATGCTGGTGGAGAAGGTCTTTGATGCTGGTGGAGGGGGTCTTTGATGCTGATGGAGAGGGTCTTTGATGCTGGTGGAGGGGTCTTTGATGCTGGTGGAGGGGGTCTTTGATGCTGGTGGAGAGGGTCTTTGATGCTGGTGGAGAGGGTCTTTGATGCTGGTGGAGAGGGTCTTTGATGCTGGTGAAGGGGTCTTTGATGCTGGTGGAGAGGGTCTTTGATGCTGGTGGAGAGGGTCTTTGATGCTGGTGGAGAGGGTCTTTGATGCTGGTGGAGGGGGTCTTTGATGCTGGTGGAGAGGGTCTTTGATGCTGGTGGAGGGTGTCTTTGATGCTGGTGAAGGGGTCTTTGATGCTGGTGGAGAGGGTCTTTGATGCTGGTGGAGAGGGTCTTTGATGCTGGTGGAGAGGGTCTTTGATGCTGGTGGAGAAGGTCTTTGATGCTGGTGGAGAGGGTCTTTAATGCTGGTGGAGAGGGTCTTTGATGCTGGTGAAGGGGTCTTTGATGCTGGTGGAGAGGGTCTTTAATGCTGGTGGAGAGGGTCTTTGATGCTGGTGAAGGGGTCTTTGATGCTGGTGGAGAGGGTCTTTGATGCTGGTGGAGGGGTCTTTGATGCTGGTGAAGGGGTCTTTGATGCTGGTGGAGAGGGTCTTTAATGCTGGTGGAGAGGGTCTTTGATGCTGGTGAAGGGGTCTTTGATGCTGGTGGAGAGGGTCTTTAATGGTGGAGAGGGTCTTTGATGCTGGTGAAGGGGTCTTTGATGCTGGTGGAGAGGGTCTTTGATGCTGGTGGAGAGGGTCTTTGATGCTGGTGGAGGGGGTCTTTGATGCTGGTGGAGAAGGTCTTTGATGCTGATGGAGAGGGTCTTTAATGCTGGTGGAGAGGGTCTTTGATGCTGGTGGAGAGGGTCTTTGATGCTGGTGAAGGGGTCTTTGATGCTGGTGGAGAGGGTCTTTGATGCTAGTGGAGAGGGTCTTTGATGCTGGAGGAGAGGGTCTTTGATGCTGGTGAAGGGGTCTTTGATGCTGGTGGAAGGGGTCTTTGATGCTGGAGGAGAGGGTCTTTGATGCTGGTGAAGGGGTCTTTGATGCTGGTGGAAGGGGTCTTTGATGCTGGTGGAGGGGGTCTTTGATGCTGGAGGAGAGAATCTTTGATGCTGGTGGAAGGGGTCTTTGATGCTGGTGGAGGGGGGTCTCTGATATTGGTGAAGGGGGTCTTTGATACTGGTGAAGGGGTCTTTAATACTGGTGGAGGGGGTCTTTGATACTGGTGAAGGGGGTCTTTGACAGTGGTGGAGGGGTCTTTGATGCTGGTGAAGGGGTCTTTGATACTGGTGAAGAGGTCTTTGAAGCTGGTGGAGGGAATCTTTGATGCTAGTGAAGAGGTCTCTGATGCTGGTGAAGGGGTCATTGATGCTGGTGGAGGGGGTCTTTGATGCTAGTGAAGAGGTCTCTGATGCTGGTGAAGGGGTCATTGATGCTGGTGGAGGGGGTCTTTGATGCTAGTGAAGAGGTCTTTGATGCTGGTGAAGGGGTCATTGATGCTGGTGGAGGGGGTCTTTGATACTGGTGGAGGGGGGTCTTTGACGCTGGTGAACGTGGTCTTGATCTAATAATAATAATACTGCTAAACTGCAGCCTGGAAGGGCCAGCCTGATCAATGACATATGATTATTCAGTCACGTGACACAACCGGCAAATAACATCTCGTGAATATTTCCGGCAGACAGTTGCAAACATGAAGCTATTGCAACAAAGTCCTCTCGTTATGATGCTTTCAGTTATTATTAAAACAATCAAAACCTAGCGCTAAACCCACCAGGGTCATACAGCGCTGTCTGATACTTGCCAAGGAATCTTTGAGGACGTAATTCCTCCGTTTTGCACACTATTGTGAGACCACTGCTGTATATACACTATTTCTTACATTTCCTTATGTTAGGTCACACTACAAGGTCTAATTAGGTTGGGTTACAACAGGATTGTTTTTTTTCCATCTGTAAACCACCAGGCTGAATCCTGGGATCTGGTGGGTTTTCCACTTTGATTTTGAGTCGCGGAAGTTTAATTTTGTCAGTGTTATTTAATCAATTATTTTCCATTTAATTATTAGAGAACTGATCGTATGATGAACTCAAGAATTATCTCTAACAAAATTAATTATTATTATTAATTATTATTACTGGGAAGCGCTAGTCTCGTAAGGTGTTCCTGGGAAATGGGAGGCAATCAATTTGATTCGAAGAGAAGGTAGTTTTAATTCCTTGGATCAAGAGCCCGTAATCAGCATGAATGCACTCCCCTCCCCATTTTCTATTGAAAAGTCGGCCCGTAAAACTTCCCCTCATCTCGCCGTGATAGGTTGTACAGCCTCCTTCCTGGTCTTCAAACTGTGTAGCACACTGATGTGTGTGTTTGTGTGTGTGTGTGTGTGTGTGTGTGTGTGTGTGTGTGTGTGTGTGTGTGTGTGTGTGTGTGTGTGTGTGTGTGTGTGTGTGTGTGTGTGTGTGTGTATGTGCTCGCGCATGCGTGTGCATACTTGCATATTTTTAAACCCACTGAGATATTATCCGAATAATCACCTAGTGTTTTTGTTTCATGCTGGGGCTCTTGTCTCGTTATCCAGGGTATAATCCCAGACGCCTGTGGGACTGTCTCTTAACTCCTCACCTGTATTTAATCCCGGGGATTCCTGGCGTTTTATTGAAGTTCTCTGAAATACTTCTACCTAATTTTCAAGTACTGTATACAATTTGTCCTGACCAGCAATTAACGACGGGGGATGGGGAGAGGGGAAGGGAAGAGGGGAAGGGGAGAGGGGAAGGGAAGAGGGGGGATGAGGGGCAGAAAGTAAAACACAGGTTATGTTGAGTTTTGTCCTAGATTCTTTCATTAACATTTTTGGGCAATGGACAATTTAATATTTTTTTTTTCGTTTGAGTTGCTGAGAGGTAGCAATAGCACTAGTGTATTAGTATTTACTCCGTTTGTCATGTACCAAGAGAAATAACTCATTGCTTTTAGTTAATTCTACTCTTACTTTTACTGCTAGCAGTACTAATACTATTACTACTGATACTAGCATTTCTACTACCATTGCTACTGCTAAAAGTATTTCTACCACTAATGTTATTACTGCTATTACCATTACTACTACTATTACTGCTATTACCATTACTACTGCTAATGTTACTGCTAATGTTACATTACTAATAGAACTACTAATACTAGTAGTAGTTGCATTACTACCACTATTACACTACTGCTACTGCTATCAAAGGATGAGAGAGAGAGAGAGAGAGAGAGAGAGAGAGAGAGAGAGAGAGAGATAGCGCCTTAGCACAGAATAGTGCAGTATTTCACTTGTCAAACTAATGTTTTAATTTTTGCGAGACAGCAGACACTAGCGCAGTGGCTCCTCTCCCGCACCTGTACAACTCTGAGGAATTATTATTGTTAGTAGTACTATGCAGTAAGAGTAATCTTGTCAATATTATGATTTAGATATCTTTAGTTTGTGTGTCCAGTGAATAATGCAACAATAAGTTTTCTTTATCTAGTCTACCTGTTTCTATTATCTATACCTATTATCTATACCTATTATCTATACCTATTATTGTCTACTGATTATTGTCTGCCCTTCCTGTTATAATGTTAGTCACGTCGACCTACCTGTAACTAGTCAAAAAATGTGTTTCCGTTTTTTGAGTTGGCGATCAGCGACTGAATAGTCCATTCATACACACACACACACATATATATATTTATATATACATGTATATATATATATATATATATATATATATATATATATATATATATATATATATATATATATATATATATATATTGATAAATTAGACACATGTGCAACTCTTGGGTATCTTTATTGAGGAAACGTTTCGCCACACAGTGGCTTCATCAGTCCATACAAAGGAGAATCTTGAAGAACAGGAGGAGAATGAGGTAATCAGTCCCTCAACCTTGAGTCGATGTGGTCAGTCCATCAATCTTGAATAGAATACGGCATACGTGCTGAGAAGGAGCTTATAAACCGTTGGCAGGAGAGGTGAAGCAGTCATAGGTCGTGTAACATTTGTTCAATGTTGAAGTAGGTCGTGCCCAAGAATTAGGCAAGCGAAGAATTCCCAAGTATTAAGATCCCAAGAAGTTGCAGTGTCTGACAGGTTTGTAGATGAATGGTTCAGAGAACCGACATGTTGATAAATTAGACACATGTGCAACTCTTGGGTATCTTTATTGAGGAAACGTTTCGCCACACAGTGGCTTCATCAGTCCATACAAAGGAGAATCTTGAAGAACATATTGGTTCTCTGAACCATTCATCTACAAACCTGTCAGACACTGCAACTTCTTGGGATCTTAATACTTGGGAATTCTTCGCTTGCCAAATTCTTGGGCACGACCTACTTCAACATTGAACAAATGTTACACCACCTATGACTGCTGCACCTCTCCTGCCAACGGTTTATAAGCTCCTTCTCAGCACGTATGCCGTATTCTATTCAAGATTGATGGACTGACCACATCGACTCAAGGTTGAGGGACTGATTACCTCATTCTCCTCCTGTTCTTCAAGATTCTCCTTTGTATGGACTGATGAAGCCACTGTGTGGCGAAACGTTTCCTCAATAAAGATACCCAAGAGTTGCACATGTGTCTAATTTATCAACATGTCGGTTCTCTGAACCATTCATCTACAAACATATATATATATATATACATATATATACACACATATATATATATATATATACATGTATATATATATTATGCGGAAGATTCGGAGTGTGGAAATTACGAGAAAGTGTGGAGTTAATAAAAGTATTAGTCAGAGGGCTGAAGAGAGGTTGTTGATGTGGTTTGGTTATTTAGAGAGAATGGATCAAAGCAGAATAACATGGAGAGCGTATAAATCTGTAAGGGAAGGAAGGCAGGGTAGGGGTCGTCCTCGAAAAGGTTGGAGGGAAGGGGTAAAGGAGGTTTTGTGGGCGAGGGGCTTGGACTTCCAGCAAGCGTGCGTGAGCGTGTTAGATAGGAGTGAATGGAGACGAATGGTATTTGAGACCTGACGAGCTGTTGGAGTGTGAGCAGGGTAATATTTAGTGAAGGGATTCAGGGACACCGGTTATTTTTATATAGCAGGTCTTGAGTCCTGGAAATGGAAAGTACAATGTCTGCACTTTAAAGGAGGGGTTTGGGATATTGGCAGTTTGGAGTGATATGTTGTGTATCTTTATACGTTTATACTTCTAAACTGTTGTATTCTGAGCACCTCTGCAAAAACAGTGATTATGTGTGAGTGAGGTGAAAGTGTTGAATGATGATGATGAAAGTATTTTCTTTTTGGGGATTTTTTCTTTTTGGGTCACCCTACCTCGGTGGGAGACGGCCGACTTAATATATATATATATATATATATATATATATATATATATATATATATATATATATATATATATATATATATATATATATATATATATATATATATATATATATATATATATGCAATAAGATCACAGTAAACAGGTGATTTCAAAATATGCAAAACAACCACTTTGAAAGAGTGACAGGAATATAATTGAATCTTGTTTCATAAAAAGCAGCTTTGACAATAATATGAATATTTCCTTTGGTTTATATAAATTAGATCCATTTATAATTAATAGAATTTGGGAAGAATTTAATAATACACTGGACAAATAATAATTTTTAAATTTTCTTGGGTAGAATAGCTTGGGGGTGAGTTGTGCAAGGGACCTATCCAAGTTGGGTCGCCGCGCGTCACGTGTTTAACCGTTGTGGGATCTGATAGTGAGGTGCTGGCCGGACCCCTTATATAGCTTCCTTGGATGCTTTACTTTCATAGTTCCTTGATAATGTGAGTAGTCACGAAAGCGCTTGGAATTTCTCTATTCTTTCAGAGTGGTTGTTTTGCATATATATATATATATATATATATATATATATATATATATATATATATATATATATATATATATATATATATATATATATATATATATATATATATATATATTTATTTATTTATTTATTTATTTATTTATTTATTGATTATTATTGTCTGAAAAGGGGGTATAATTTGGGAAATAATCAGGTATGATTCTAGGAAAGGAAGGGCAGCTCCAGTTCCTCCGATCAAGAGCCCTACAGCAGCCTCAAGTAATAGGAGTGGTTCCTTCTTCCTGCAGGTGAATGAGGCGTTTGAGATCCTGAAGCGACGAACGTGCAGCAACCCCAACCAGAGGATGCCCAAGGTGGAGATCCTGAGGAACGCCATCGAGTACATCGAGTCCTTGGAGGACCTCCTTCATGGGACCCCTTCACCGGGGGTCAGCGACCCCGACCACCCCGTCGACGCCCCCTGCTCCACCTCCCACTACCTGGTCAGTAACATCCAAGTCCACCACACTGTTGCCAAGGTAGATATTGTGCAGTTACCGCTTGATTGGTAGACAAATGTCTCGGAGTTGATTGTTGTGGGTTACATCCTGGGGCGAGGACCTGATGGAGAACATTCCCCTCCCAGTGGAAATAAGTTATACTGCTAAACTTTCTTGGAGCCATGGATACCACTTTGTGAGGTCTTCGTGGTGTATGTATTATGAGTATGTTTCAGTTCGTTTTTCTTCGTGCATACTGTTGAAGGTGAGGCTTCGACAAGTACCGGCTGCTCTGACATTACTTCAAAATATATGATGAGAGAACTACTCCCCAGGACTCGATACCTTTTGTAGCCCCAGCTATATTTCCACTATACCCTTGAATAACCTAACAAACCTTTCTGATGCTCCTACACCTTTCTTGAAACCTACGCTACGTACTGAGGCCCAGAATATACGTTTTGTTCCTCCTACATTATTATTATAACCTAGGGGGAAGCGCTAAACCCGTAGGATTATACAGCGCCTGTGGGGGGATGTGGAAGGTAATCAGATTTAAGTCAGGGAACTGGAGCACAGATCCAATTCCCTAGATCAAAAGCCCATCAACAGCATTAAGGAACCTTCCTTGAGGGGTTCCTCCTACAGTACCTCATAAAATCCTAACAATATCTGTTATTTGCTCTAATTGTGCTTGTGTGAGGACAGTGTTACAGGTTGCTTGTGTGAGGACAGTGTTACAGGTTGCTTGTGTGAGGACAGTGTTACAGGTTGCTTGTGTGAGGACAGTGTTACAGGTTGCTTGTGTGAGGACAGTGTTGCTTATGTAAGGAGTCTCAGCATTGCTAGTATCTAGATACCAGTCTAGCAGAGAACTAAACTAGATGACTTGTTCAACTGCCAGTCTTGGTGAATCCTGAACTGAGCTGCCAGGGGAGTGTTTCTCATAAAAATGGACCTGATATACGAGTAAAGGATCAACATATCCAAAGGGCTGAAAAACAGGTTAAAAAATACTATAACCTTAGATAATCCAATTATAAAACAGAACTGGCCACAAGCACTAACACGACCTATAATAAACAGGAATGACTGTCAACACTAATAACACAAATCTTAGCCTAATAAAAAGTAAAAATGGCTGGAAGGCGGAAGCACAGTTCCTCGGACAAGAGCTCAGAGGTGAGTGAGGGTTGAGGCTCTCTTGCCTACTCAGGGAAAGAAAGGTAGAAAGACGAGAAATTAGGCTGAAATAGGCAGGAATAAAACTGAAGACACGTATCTTAGACCAACAGATGGCGGTGGCAAGAATGCAAAAGGAAGAGACTGGTAAATGTAGCCAGTATATTACCACACCGTCAGACATACCGGAATGACGTAGGAATAAAGTCAAGAAGAGACTGTTTTCCTTACAGTCATTACAAGCTCATTTTTGTAGACTGATTTGGAAAATGAGCTTAATTTGAAACAACATAAATGTTCTCTTTAGTGATGACAAGAGTCTAACACCTTATTTTTACAAGTGAGAGACGCTTGTCGTGTAGCTGACTGGGTTCTTGCCAGGGTATTAATTTCCTCACATATATTGAACATAATATTCTTAAATCTTGTCTAATCTGACTTGAAGCTCAGTATTCTTTGGATGGGAACCCCAAATTATTTAACCTTGATAATTATTTCATGGGAAAGAGAACTGGATTAAAAGGCATCCCAGAGTTTGACACAGAAACCTGGGAGAATATACCAGGGGGGCCAGAAAGAGATTCATGCCAACTAGGAGAAATATAAATGTGAAAATCTGAAAGAACACATGGTTCAACAGAAACTGTACAGAAGTCAAAACAAAGAGTAAATGAGCATGGAAAAGAATAAAGCAAAGAGAACGTCAGAGACGAGGAAATCAAACGGTAGAGCTAGAAACAAATATATCAGGATATGAAAGAAAGTTAGAGATCAAAATAAAAAACTGCTCTGCAGCCATATAAGAAGGAAGACAATAGTTAAAATGATAAGAGTGAAGAGGGGGAATGACGAAGAAAGCAGAGAGATAGAAAAATAAGACACAGGCAACACTTAGATGTGCTGATTCCGAAACGTGTCCCACACACAGAAGACTTTTTCAGTAGTGTAGAGGTGACATACGTGGAGACGACAGAAGCAGTGACGAGGTAAAGATGATATTATCAGTCCATTAACCTTGAAGGAGCAGTGTGAGGAGGTGAGACTCCTCAGTGTGGAGATGTGCTCTACTTCGTAGTCTTAAACCACGAAGTTGAGTACATCTCCAGGCTGAGGGACTGACCACCTCAAACTTATTCTTCAAGACTGATGGATTGACCATATCGTCTTTACCTCACTACTGCTTCTGCTCTCTCCATATTTATCACCTGAACGAAGCTTGTTTTGCAGGAGAAACATTTCTGAAAAAAAAAGATACTTAACGGTTGTACATTTGTCTTATCTACTTGTATACCATTATTATATTCACAAGGCAGAGACGTATGTGAGGAACCGAACTCAAGGTTCAGAGTAGAATTCATTGACACATACACGCACACACACACACACACACACACACACACATACACACACACACACACACACACACACACACACACACACACACACACACACACACACACACACACACACACACACACACACACACACACACACACACTAACACACACCAGTGCTAATTTCGTGCTGGAGAGGCGGAGGTGTGGAGGGAAGAGAGGCAGTGAGGGGGGATGGATCAGCAAGTTTTCCTCAACTATCTGGCATTGAGTGCAATATGGTGTCATTGAGATTTATTGCATCTATCGCTGTGTGCAATCTCCCTTTAATCTTTATTGTCAACTTTATCTCTGTCATTGATTCTCAGGCGGAGACAAGAATCTCCTTGAGTGTGGTTGCTGTGGCGGAGATAGTCAGGTTGTGTTGTGAGTGCTGTAGTTCATTGAGCGTAAGGTGTGGTGAAAGATCGAACCTCCATCCGCCTATCGCCACGCGATCTTTGACCAGTCAGGCTGTTGGTGATGGCTCCAGGGACTTAGAAGACGTTATCTGTTGTGTACAGCTGTCAGGAGGAAGATGATGGCAGAAGCATCGCTGTTGGTCTCTCAGTTTCTAACTCATCTGAGACTCACACGTCACACACCTGTAACACACATGTGACACGCCTGTAACACATCTGTGATACATCTGTGACACACCTGTGACACACCTGTAACTAGTTTCGAGAAATCTACCCAGGCAGTCCTGCCTGAGACAACGCCTCCCGACAGTAATCCCAATATATCTTCATCAGCTATCCTAGCAGCTATCCTAACGTAAATCCCACCAGCTGTCCTAGCTTCTTATCGCTATGCCACCGTCGTTATCAAAACCTTATACCAATTTAGTGAAACCATCCAACCATCCACCAGCCCTCACCATCCACCTGGCATTCCAGCATATCCACAGTCTGGCATCTCTGTCATCTAGCATACACAGTCCTTAGGCTCCTAACAAGGCCAGTATGCCATTATCCAACGTTTTAGCATACCAACCCAGGCATTTCTGGAAGAGCAAGTATTGGGCCTCCCAGCATCTCAGATGTCCCAGCATCTGGGGGCATCCCAGCACATCCCAGTATTGGTGCCAGCTTGGCAGTATCTGCGGTGGAGATGTGCAAGGGCAAGTGCGACAGTGTGTGACAGGGAAGGTACAAGGGCCGTGCAAGGCGTTCCCCATGATACGTCACCTAAACATGAAGAATGGTGCAGGTGATCTGTGAGTCCCTGCCAAGGTTCTCACCCAGATGGGAGGGAGGGAGAGGCTGGGAGGTGATGGGACCGTTGTAGCCGCTGAAACTGTTTGAGCCGTTCGGGGGACTGTTTGAGTTCCTTTGGCCCCTGGAGTGACGAGGCCGTTGGTGTTGCTAGGACCCGTTGGAACTGCTTGTACCATAGGTAATGCTAGGACAATTGGAACTGCTGGGACAATCGGAGCTGCTAGAGCAGTTGTAACTACTGAGAACATTGGAGCTGCTAGGGCAGCTGGAACTACTGGGACCGTTGTAGCTGCTGAGACAGAGATGCTGTAAGCACTAGAACAGCTGGGATGATTTCTTAAACTTACTGAAATATATCAATTAAATTCTAAAGACATGCCTTCATTAGACCGCGTCGAAGTAAAACATTCTTTGGGATTACTATTATTATTATTATTATTATTATTATTATTATTATTATTATTATTATTATTATTATTATTATTATTATTATTATTATTATATCCTGGCAAATCCGTGTGGGTCATACCGCCCCGTTTTTTTCCTTGAGAGTGAA
>NC_091311.1:48082934-48095434 GCF_038502225.1 Cherax quadricarinatus
TTCAGTCTTCCCTATTAACACATTACAATTCGTTCTCCCTCTCTAAACACCCCACAAGGCTTCCTCTCTCCCATCACACACCACAGGCTTCAGTCCTCCTAACCTATATATATTACAAGGCTTCAATTCTACATTTTATACTCCTTACACACACCAGAAACCAGCGTTTACACTTATTGTGTTATCTCTCGGGTATACTCACTTCACACCTGCTTTTCATAGAGAGTATTTTGCACCATTTGACGAGCCTCCTGCGTTCTTAGGGGTTGATTTTTTTTGTGCGGATTCCGGGTCAGTCCCGCTAGGATTTTCCAGGTATAAATTGTGATTCATCTTACTCGCCAGCGTTCCAAGGAGTACAAGTCAAGGAAGGGACTTCAAACGTTCCTAGTAATTTAGGTGCCTGGCTGAGCTTACACATGCAGTAAATGTTCTTTCTACATTCTTTAGATCTGCAGTTTCTTCCTCCTTAAAATGGAGGCCGAAATTTCCCAGCCTATATAGAACAGGTGGCTTAAAGAGGACCGTCACTGGCCTGGCATCCCTAGTTTTGTAGATTCTCATTATCCATCTTATCATTAACGAAACTGTTCTGAGCCTTGAATGTAAGATCACTTTAAAGTTCTTCACGTTAATTTTTAGCTCTATTGAGAACTAATTGTTTACTCGGTTCTTATTGCTATTTCCCCATATTTTTCCCGTAATAAACTAACTGAAATTTGTTTGTTTGGAGATTTGCTGTTACCTGGATGGATGTCACTCTCATACAAATGCTAGGATCATCTGCAAAGGATAATTCCGTATTATAATTTATATCCCTGTCTATGATGGGAATGAGAAGGAGGAAAAAGATGGGTACAATTACTGTCTCGGGACACAGCTCTTTCACCGTGGCAGCCTCTGACTTAACTCTGCTTACAAATTACAATTTGTGTTCTATTTGTTCAAAATTCATCTGCACGCATTTTCTGAGCTATTACACAATGACCACACTTACAAAAGGCTTTCGCAAAGTCTATGTACACAACATCTGCATTTTATTTGTATTCCAGAGCATCCAGTCAGAAAAACGAAAGCAGAGCTGTGTGTACCACTGCCCCTAATATCCCTTCTAAAACTCCCCCCTTTCCCCTCCGATAACCCTACTTTTATTGGCTGGCCAATTTAAGAGATGGTAAATAACCGAGTTATCACGGTGTGGGCAAGTTAGCTGAGGAGAAGTTAGTGGGGGAGAGAAGTTAGCTGAGGAGAAGTTAGTGGGGGAGAGAAGTTAGCTGAGGAGAAGTTAGTGGGGGAGAGAAGTTAGCTGAGGAGAAGTTAGTGGGGGAGAGAAGTTAGCTGAGGAGAAGTTAGTGGGGGAGAGAAGTTAGCTGAGGAGAAGTTAGTGGGGGAGAGAAGTTAGCTGAGGAGAAGTTAGTGGGGGAGAGAAGTGACAGGAAGGGGCGGGTTAAAGTTTATTTTTTGAACAATACTGGATACACCAGAAGTGTGCGGTTACACTATTCTGCATGATAATTACACAGTGGGAACAAGAGCTATCTATGTTTCACCGTAAAGTTCCATCACGCAGGATGGTGCTGATACAATGTGTTGACATGTGTCAACCTGAGTTGGGAGACTTTTGCTGGGCGATGAGGATATAGTCAAGCATTCCAACAACGGTTCATCAGCTATGGCAGCTTCAACAACTTTATATATATATATATATATATATATATATATATATATATATATATATATATATATATATATATATATATATATATATATATATATATATATATATATATATATATTTACATATGCCGTGCCGAATATGTAAAACTGGTCAATTAGCAAGAACTCATTTAAAATTAAGTCCTTTCTAAAATTTTCTCTTATACGTTTAAAGATATATTTTTTTTCATTAATGTTAATGTAAAAATTTTTAATTTTGCACCAAAAGTATCTTAGAAAACTTACCTAACCTTATTATAACAAGTGCAATTTATTTTAGCCTAACCCAACTAAATATATTTTAGATTTGTTTACAATAATTTAATACTAAACAAAGACAGTGAAATATATTTTTTTTTCGTTAGGTTAAGAATGATTTTGGCGAAATTATTGCATACACAAATTTTCACTTGTCCTATATGGCAAGATGAGCATTGCTATTTAAGCCAAGATCGCAAGTTCTGCCTATTCGGCACGACATATATATATATATATATATATATATATATATATATATATATATATATATATATATATATGCAAGGAATTCGCAAGAGCAGGCGAAATATACACAAACACTGATCTCTGGCTGAAGGAGACTCGAACCTACGAACCTTGAAACAAGGTACGCAGTGATATACCAATCTCACCACACTGGACCAATACCTTGGCGTCCAGCCTGCTCTTGCTAATTCCTTGCATTGTTAAAATCTCTAGTAAGGCTGATGCATGCAGGGGATGAGATGAAAAGCTGTAAGCCTTCTCCCTGAAAGCTGGCTGCCTTGGATCAAAAGTCTAGCGCAAGCTGGACTTCATGGTATTGGTCCAGTGTGGGTAGATTGGTAAAGCACTGCGTACCTTGTTCCAAGGTTCGTAGGTTCGAGTCTCCTTCAGCCAGAGATCAGTGTTTGTATATATATATATATATATATATATATATATATATATATATATATATATATATATATATGAACGCATGCATTACAGTTAATTTTGTTAAAAAAACCATTAGCATAAAACTTATAAATTGTTTACAAGTATAAATTGGCAAGCAAACATTAATGGCTTAGAAAAAAAACTAGTGAGTAAATTGGTAAAAGATTTTTAATTGGTTTACAAAATTAATTGGGGGGTTTTAGATGTTAATTTTAATTGCCGATAATGGGTTAATTGGGTCATTTATAGGCTAACAGAGGTGTAGTTATTAGAGTGGGAGAACATTTTTTGGCTCCGTTTATCTGTTTATTGTTATACCTGTTATTCTTACTATACATGTTATTCATATTTTTATTCCTGTTATATCTGTAATATCTTTTATACCTGATATACCTGTTAATACTGTTATACCTGTTATACTTGTCATATCTGTTATACCTGTAATACTTGTAAAACTTGGCGTACCTGTTATACTTGTTATACCTGTTATACTTATTATACCTGTTATAGGTGTTGCACCTGTTAACTATCATACCTGTGGTGTGTTCCTCATTAGTGTTGGAGATATAATGTGAGGAGCGAGTCTTCTCTCAGGTAAAACATTCTTGACATGTGTAAGAGTATCTTGTGTCATCCTATCTTCCGTGTGTGTGTGTGTGTGTGTGTGTGTGTGTGTGTGTGTGTGTGTGTGTGTGTGTGTGTGTGTGTAGGTTTCTGTGTATTTACCTTCTTGTATTTGCTCAGCTGACTTAGTGTGTGTTGAGCTACAGCTGTTGGCCCCGCCTCTTAGTTTCTGTTGGCTGGTGTCATGTGCCTCTGCTGTGTTTACTCTTCAGTTAACGTATGAGTCTAGCCAACGTATGAGTCTAGCCAACGTACGAGTCTAGCCAACGTATGAGTCTAGCCAACGTACGAGTCTAGCCAACGTATGAGTCTAGCCAACGTACGAGTCTAGCCAACGTATGAGTCTAGCCAACGTATGAGTCTAGTCAACGTATGAGTCTAGCCAACGTATGAGTCTAGCCAACGTATGAGTCTAGCCAACGTATGAGTCTAGCCAACGTATGAGTCTAGCCAACGTATGAGTCTAGCCAACGTATGAGTCTAGCCAAAGTACGAGTCTATCCATCGTATGAGTCTAGCCAACGTACGAGTCTAGCCAAAGTATGAGTCTAGCCAACGTATGAGTCTAGCCAACGTATGAGTCTAGCCAACGTATGAGTCTAGCCAACGTATGAGTCTAGCCAACGTATGAGTCTAGCCAACGTACGAGTCTAGCCAACGTATGAGTCTAGCCAACGTATGAGTCTAGCCAACGTACGAGTCTAGCCAACGTATGAGTCTAGCCAACGTATGAGTCTAGCCAACGTACGAGTCTAGCCAACGTATGAGTCTAGCCAACGTATGAGTCTAGCCAACGTATGAGTCTAGCCAACGTATGAGTCTAGCCAACGTACGAGTCTAGCCAACGTATGAGTCTAGCCAACGTATGAGTCTAGCCAACGTACGAGTTTAGCCAACGTACGAGTCTAGGTTATGTGTTGTCAGGTCCTGGTGCTTCAGGTCTGTACAAATTCGTCGGGATTTTCTTACTGTCTTGCCCTTTTTGTATGGTCTCTGAGTGTTTCCCTGGTTTGCTTTGACACCCTGCTCTTTCTCCTCTTCCTTGGCTCACACTTTTCTTCCTGCTCTCCTCTTTCCTCACCCTTTCATCCCGTACTATTCCTTCACCTCCATCCCTCTCAGCTCATTCCACTCTCCTCTTACCTCACCTTTTCCTTGGCACTGACTTCACCAGTTTTTAAGGCCTGTCATTCTGTATCGCCTCCTTCCTCATCAGCCCTCTCGTCAACCGTGCTTCTCTCTCTCTCTCTCTCTCTCTCTCTCTCTCTCTCTCTCTCTCTCTCTCTCTCTCTCTCTCTCTCTCTCTCTCTCTCTCTCTCTCTCTCTCTCTCTCTCTCTTTCTCTCTCTCTTTTTTTCCCAACACCTGACTTACATGTGTATGTGACTGCCAAAATGCTTTAAGTATTTTTAATTACTTCTTTGTCGTAACACGAGTAGATAGAAATTCTCTTGATTTCCAAATTTTGTTGTTGTGTTTATTGTTAGTTGGATGTTATCTGGTTAAAAGGTTTGGAACAGACACCCCTCAGGCCTTTTATAGGTTAAAAGGTGGGGCCCAGGAGCTGAGATTTGACCTCTGTAATCACGACTGAGCGCCATTTATTCGTATCCATAGAAATCGATATATTGTGGTACCACTGCTAGTTTTGTTACGACTACAGGTACTATTGTTACTGATATATTATTGCCCTACTATTGGTATTAATAATACCACTGCTACTGGAAGTGTTATTACTACTACCACTACTACTACGTCAACTGCTACTACTACTACATCTTCAACTACTACAGCTACTAAAGTTCATAACCCATGTTTTATCCTCACTACTCATCAACCGCATTTCCTACTTTCCCCTCCTCACAGATCCTATCCCTTCTGCCAGTCGTCTCTCCTTATCTAATTTTCTCACTCTTCCTCCCTATCTCCTTCCTTCGCCGCCTTCCCTCCCTCCCTCCCTTTCCCAACTCTTACCTGACCTTCTCTCTCCTTACCTTCACGTCAAAAGGTTCTGAGATTCATATCGCTGTGTTTTTGAGAGCTGGAGTTCGCATAGCACTCAGGAGAGTGATCCGGATTGGAGAGTGTACGTTCGCGTAGCTCTTGAGACTTGGACCGGATTGGACTATGTAATTTAGCATAGCGAGGCCAGATTGGCTTGTGTATGTTCGTGCAGCGCCTGAGACTAGAAGCTGAATAATGTAGTTACCTATATGTAAATTAACGAAACTTCGACTAGGCGCCCATTTTTCTGTGTAGCAAAAAGTACTGTGGATATTGGATGCCAAGCCCATGATGACACTCTTCAGGTCACTTGTTCTATTTAGGCTGGAATATTGCTGCACACTAACAGCACCTTTCAAGGCAGGTGAAATTGCTGACCTAGAAAATGTACAGAGAACCTTCACGGAGCGCATAACGGAGATAAAACACCTCAATTACTGGGAGCGCTTGAGGTTTCTAAACCTGTATTCCCTGGAACGCAGGCAGGAGAGATACATGATTATATACACCTGGAAAATCCTAGAGGGACTAGTACCGAACTTGCACACGAAAATCACTCACTACGAAAGCAAAAGACTTGGCAGACGATGCAACATCCCCCCAGTGAAAAGCAGGGGTGTCACTAGCACGTTAAGAGACCATACAATAAGTGTCAGGGGCCCCAGACTGTTCAACTGCCTCCCAGCATACATAAGGGGGATTACCAACAGACCCCTGTCAGTCTTCAAGCTGGCACTGGACAAGCACCTAAAGTCGGTTCCTGATCAGCCGGGCTGTGGCTCGTACGTTGGTTTGCGTGCAGCCAGCAGTAACAGCCTGGTTGATCAGGCTCTGATCCACCAGGAGGCCTGGCCACAGACCGGGCCGCGGGGGCGTTGACCCCCGGAACTCTCTCCAGGTAAACTCCAGGTAAGAGTGCGCAGATTCGAATCCTGCTGTGTACTGAGAGATAATATATATATATATATATATATATATATATATATATATATATATATATATATATATATATATATATATATACATATATATATATATATATGTCGTGCCGAATATTTAAAACTGGTCAATTAGCAAGAACTCATTTAAAATTAAGTCCTTTCTAAAATTTTCTCTTATACGTTTAAAGATATATTTTTTTCATTAATGTTAATGTAAAAAAATTTAATTTTGCTCCAAAAGAATCTTAGAAAACTTATCTAACCTTATTATAACAAGAACAATTTATTTTAGCCTAACCCAACTAAATATATTTTAGATTTGTTTACAATAATTTAATACTAAGCAAACACAGTGAAATATATTTTTTTCGTTAGGTTCATAATGATTTTGGAGAAATTATTACATATACAAATTTTCACTTGTCCTATATGGCATGAGCATTGCTATTTAAGCCAAGATCGCAAGTTCTGCCTATTCGGCACGACATATATATGTATATATACACAAACACTGATCTCTGGCTGAAGGAGACTCATGCATCAGATGAGATGAAAAGCTGTAAGCCTTCTCCCTGAAAGCTGGCTGCCTTGGCTCAAAGTCTAGCGCAAGCTGGACTCTAAGATATTGGTCCAGTGTGGGTAGATTGGTAAAGCACTGTGTACCTTGTTCCAAGATCAGAGATCAGTGTTTATATATATATATATATATATATATATATATATATATATATATATATATATATATATATATATATATATATATATATATATATATATATACATGCATATGTTTTTCGAGACTGTGAAAGAATTACTAGTTAACGGTAACTCAAAGCAAAACTAAACAATATTTTTCTTTAAGACGAGAGAAAAGACTAAAAATAAAGTAAAGAGAATAACAAAATTAATGATAAGAAAGTGTGCGTTGTGATGTTTGTAGTTGTAAGAACATCTTGTGAGATCCTGGTTAAATTATGTAAATATTCAACACTCTGTGGCTTAACGTACACACACACACACACATACACACTGTCGGGTGGTCCAAGCAAAACAGTAGAATAAGCCAGTACAGACGAAATACCTCTCCACAACAGTACCTGATTAATTGCCCTGGTTGCTGCTGCTTGCCTTGCGGAGGTTAGCAGCGTGCTATGATAGGTAGTAGTTCCTCGAGGTCGCTGGCGTCCAGATACGTGAGGTGAGCTGCAATCTCCTCACCGGTCCGGTCAGCGGGTTGCTGCTGCAACCAACCTAAACAGAGTACGTGAGTATATATATAGGAAGCAGTGACGTGAAAGCTCAGGTAACAAGTTCCAACTACTTAGATATGGAAAGAATGAAGAACTCGAAAAGAAAAAGGAGACACGAATGCAGTATGATGCGATCCTTTATTAACAACATTTCGCCCACACAATGGACTTTATCAAGTTACAAGCCTCTCCCTAACTGGGGAGAGGACGTGTGTGTGTATATAGGGAGCGGGGTGTTGTGAGGTGTCAGGTGAAGAATGTTGAAGTTGACTGTTGAGATCTACTGGCCTAGCATGGGCCAGCAGATATGTTGCTATGTAGGATAACGATGAAGTTTCCTGGCAAGAAGTTCAGCTATGTTTTATAAGACGTTGTTCTGGTTGAAATTGTTGGATATACAAATGAACGATGATTGCTAGATCCTGCGTCTCTCTCTGTGTCTTCTTCTCTGGAGATAAGTCTAGCGTCTCTGTAGTTAATTAAATGGTTGTGGGAGTGCTGTGTAAAGCACAGGAGTTCCTTAAGTAGTTCATTCTACTGGCGTACTGGTGTTCTGAAATACGTCGGTGCAGGGAATTATGTATACTCCTGCAAAGGACTGAATCTATACAACGACTGCAAGCAATTATATATTGATAAATTTCTACTCTGCCTCCCTGCACTTTCCGGCCACATACTTTATCTCGTTCACTGTCTGCCTTTCCCTCTAGTTCTCTTTCCCACTGCACCCTTCCTGTGCTGCTTCTCTCTCCACTGTTACTTCCACAAGATATTCGAAACAGGACCGTCTGGTCACTAGCACCAAGAGGCCTTTCATATGTAATCCCCTATGTTAGAAGAATTCACAGTGAATACAAGGTCCAGTCTTTCTGGTCCATCCTCCCCTCTCTCTCTGGTTGTGTTCTTAACATGTTGGTGAATGAAATTCCTCATCACTACCTCCAGCATCTTAGCCCTCCACACTTTTGTTCCCTCGTATGGTTCTAGGTTTTCCCAGTCAGTCTCCTTGTGGTTACAGTCCCCATGATCTGTAGCTTTGCCCTGCTCATGTGGGCTCTTCTGGCCACCTCAGCTAATGTATTCACCATTGCTCTGTTGTTTTCATCACATTCTTGTTCTGTGTGTGTGTGTTTGTGTGTGTGTGTGTGTGTGTGTGTGTGTGTGTGTGTGTGTGTGTGTGTGTGTGTGTGTGTGTGTGAGCGTGTGTGTGTGTGTGTGTGTGTGTGTATCTGTGTGTGTGTGTGTGTGTGTGTGTGTGTGTGTGTGTGTGTGTGTGTGTGTGTGTGTGTACTCACCTATTTGTACTCACCTATTTGTGGTTGCAGGGGTCGATTCACAGCTCCTGGCCCCGCCTCTTCGCTGATTGCTACTAGGTCCTCTCTCTCCCTGCCCCATGAGCTCTATCATACCTCGCCTTAAAACTATGTAAGGTTCCCGCCTCCACTACGTCACTTTCTAGGCTATTCCACGGCCTGACTACTCTATGACTGAAGAAATACTTCCCAACATCCCTTTGATTCATCTGAGTCTTCAACTTCCAATTGTGACCTCTTGTGTCTGTGTCCCTTCTCTGGAACATCCCGTCTTTGTCCACCTTGTCTATTCCGCGCAGTATTTTATATGTCGTTATCATGTCTCCCCTGACCCTCCTGTCCTCCAATGTCGTCAGGCCGATTTCCCTCAACCTTTCTTCGTAGGACAATCCCCGTAGCTCTGGGACTAGTCTTGTTGCAAACCTTTGCACTTTCTCTAATTTCTTGACGTGCTTGTCTAGGTGTGGATTCCAAACTGGTGCTGCATACTCCAGTATGGGCCTGACGTAAATGGTATACAGAGTCTTAAACGATTCCTTACTGAGGTATCAGAACGCTATCCGTAGGTTTGCCAGGCGCCCGTATGCTGCAGCAGTTATCTGATTGATATGCACCTCAGGAGATAGGCTCGGTGTTATACTCACCCCCAGATCTTTTTCCTTGAGTGAGGTTTGCAGTCTTTGGCCATCTAAACTATATTGTGTCTGCGGTCTTCTTTGCCCTTCCCCAATCTTCATGACTTTGCATTTGGCAGGGTTAAATTCAAGGAGCCAGATGCTGGACCAGGCTTGTAGCCTGTCCAGGTCTCTTTGTAGTTCTGCCTGATCCTCATCCGATTTGATTCTTCTCATTAACTTCGCATCATCTGCAAACAAGGACACTTCTGAGTCTATCCCTTCCGTTATGTCGTTCACATATACCAAGAACAGCACAGGTCCTAGGACTGACCCATGTGGAACCCCGCTTGTCACAGGCGCCCACTCTGACACCTCGTCGCGTACCATGACTCGTTGTTGCCTCCCTGTCAGGTATTCTCTGATCCATTGCAGTGCCTTTCCTGTTATGTGTGCCTGATCCTCTAGCTTTTGCAGTAACCTCTTGTGAGGAACTGTGTCGAAGGCCTTCTTGCAGTCCAAAAATATGCAGTCGATCCACCCCTCTCTCTCTCTTGTCTTACTTCTGTCACCTTTTCATAAAACTCTAGTAGGTTTGTGACACAGGATTTTCCTTCCCTGAAACCGTGCTGGTTGTCAATTATACACTTGTTTCTTTCCAGGTGCTCCACCACTCTCCTCCTGATGATCTTCTCCATAACCTTGCATACTATACACGCTAGTGATACAGGTCTGTAGTTTAGTGCCTCATGTCTGTCTCCCTTTTTAAAAACTGGGACTACATTTGCCATTTTCCATACCTCAGGGAGTTGCCCAGTTTCAAATGATGTGTTGAAGATCTTTGTCAATGGCTCACACAATATCTCTGCTTCCTCTTTAAGGACCCACGGAGAGATGTTGTCTGGTCCCACCGCCTTTGGGGTGTCAAGTTCGCATAGCAGCTTCTTCACCTCCTCCTTGGTTATATGTACCTCATCCAGCACTTGCTGGTGTGCCCCCCTGTTCTGATTTCCTGGAGTCCTACTGGTTTCCACTGTAAATACCTCTTTAAATCTTGTGTTGAGCTCCTGACATACCTCTTGGTCGTTTCTTGTGAATTCCCCATCACCCTTCCTCAGTCTGATTACCTGGTCCTTGACTGTTGTTTTCCTCCTGATGTGGCTGTACAAGAGCTTCGGGTCAGTCTTTACTTTTGATGCTATGTCATTTTCATATTGCCTCTGAGCCTCCCTTCTTATCTGTGCATATTCGTTTCTGGCTCTTCGGCTAATTTCTTTATTTTCCTGAGTTCTCTGTCTTCTGTACCTTTTCCATTCTCTAGTACACCTAGTTTTTGCCTCCCTTCACCTTTGGGTGAACCAAGGACTCGTTCTGTTCTTCCCATTATTTCTGTTTCCCTTGGGAACAAACCTCTCCTTTGCCTCCTTGCATTTTGTTGCTACATAGTCCATCATTTCTTGTACTGGTTTTCCTGTCAGTTCCCTCTCCCACTGAATGTCTTGAAGGAAGTTCCTCATGCCTGAGTAGTTCCCCCTTTTGTAGTTTGTTTTTTCCCACCCTATTCCTGCTACTCTCTCCACTTGGAGCTCAACTATGCAGTGTGTGTGTGTGTGTGTGTGTGTGTGTGTGTGTGTGTATGCGTGTGCGTGTGCGTGTGCGTGTGTGTGTGTGTGTGTGTGTGTGTGTGTGTGTGTGTGTGTGTGTGTGTGTGTGTGTGTGTGTGTTGTCTGTTAAAACAGAAGTGAAAACGTAAATAAGTTTATGTTTTTGGAAGTGCATTGACCTACCCTCACTTGTTATTGTAGCAGTAGTCATTATAAGAGACACTAATAGATGATTTGATGCGTCTCAAGCAATAAATTGATCGCTCCCAGATAACAAAAGAAGAAAATAACCCCAATTCACTTAGTTCTAAATAATCTTTCCATTTGCCAACACACACAGTGGCTTGCGTCAAGGAATCTCTCATTATTGAAACTTATAAAACGAACCCTCCCCTTGTTGAGACCTATAAAATGAACCCTTCTTGTGTTGAAACCAATGAAACGAACCCTCACTGTATGGATACCTATGGTAGGTAAGACACATAGGTAACAGTTAGGCAACTTTATTCCGAAAAGTTTCGCCTACACAGTAGGCTTCTTCAGTCGAATACAGAAAGTAGGCAGGAACAGTAGAGATGTGAAGACGATGTAATCAGTCCATCACCCTTGAAGTCGTAGAATTTGAGGTTGTCAGTCCCTCAGCCTGGAGAAGTTCAGTTCCATAGTCAGGAACTATCTGAAGATCAAGCGACAGTGCGGAGACTTAAATACTGTCGGAAGGAGAGGTGCAGAGTAGTAGTAGTAGTAGTAGTGAGAATGTAGCCACTGAGAGGTCAGGTCCCTCTCAGATCCAACAGTTCTCACTTGAAAGGGTTGTCCAATGTGTTTTTTCTGTACCAAGAGGCCATGTGTTGCAGTGTCTGACAAGATGAACATCAAAATGGTATACAATACCGACAGGTTGGTAGGTAAGACACATAGGCAACAGTTAGGCAACTTTATTCCGAAACGTTTCGCCTACACAGTAGGCTTCTTCAGTCGAATACAGAAAGTAGGCAGGAACAGTAGAGATGTGAAGACGATGTAATCAGTCCATCACCCTTCAAGTCTCCGCACTGTCGCTTGATCTTCAGATAGTTCCTGACTATGGAACTGAACTTCTCCAGGCTGAGGGACTGACAACCTCAAATTCTACGACTTCAAGGGTGATGGACTGATTACATCGTCTTCACATCTCTACTGTTCCTGCCTACTTTCTGTATTCGACTGAAGAAGCCTACTGTGTAGGCGAAACGTTTCGGAATAAAGTTGCCTAACTGTTGCCTATGTGTCTTACCTACCAACCTGTCGGTATTGTATACCATTTTGATGTTCATGGATAATTATAAAACTTCATATGTTGAAACCTCTAAAACAAACACTACCTGTGCTGAAGCCTATAAAACAAAGAATTCCTGTGCTGACGCCTATTAATGTATTTTTACAAATACATTCTTCATGGGTAGAGATACTAAAACAATCTCTTCATTACCGTCAAATTATTGGACAGTCTTGGGAAT
>NC_091311.1:48100434-48117934 GCF_038502225.1 Cherax quadricarinatus
AGGAGCTGAGTCTCGACCCCTGCAACCACAATTAGGTGAGTACAATTAGGTGAGTACACACACACAAATACACACACACACACACACACACACACCACAAACACACACACACACACACACACACACACACACACACACACACACACACACACACACACACACACACACACACACACACACACACACACACACACACAAGGCGGTGGGACCGGACAACATCTCTCCGTGGGTCCTTAGAGAGGTAGCAGGGACACTACGTGTGCCACTAACCAAAATCTTCAACACTTCCCTTGAAACTGGGCAACTACCTGAAGTATGGAAGAAGGCAAATGTAGTCCCCATCTTTAAGAAAGGAGACAGAAACGAAGCACTAAATTATAGACCAGTGTCATTGACGTGTATATTGTGGAAAGTCATGGAGAAGATTATCAGGAGGAGAGTGGTAAAGCACCTGGAGCTGACAAGATTATAAACGATAGGCATCACGGATTCATGGAAGGTAAATCCTGTGTCACAAACCTGCTAGAGTTTTATGGCAAGGTAATTGAAGTAAGAAATGAGAGGGAGGGTGGGTTGATTGCATTTTCTTGGATTGCAAGAAGGCCTTCGACACAGTTCCTCACAAGAGATTAGTACAGAAGTTGGAGGAACAGGCACATGTAACAGGAAGGACACTACAATCGATCAGAGAATACCTACCAGGGAGGCAACAGCGAGTCATGGTCCGTGATGAGGTATCACAGTGAGCGCCGGTGAAGAGCGGGGTCCTACAGGGGTCAGACCTGGGACCAGTGCTATTCTTGGTATATGTGAACGACATGACGGAAGGGATAGTTTCGGAGGTGTCCCTATTTGCAGATGATGTGAAATTAATGAGGAGAATTAAATCAGATGCGGACCAGACAGATCTACAAAGAGACCTGAACAGGCTGGATGCGTGGTCCAGCAACTGGCTCCTAGAATTTAACCCCGCCAAATGCAAAGTCCTGAAGATCGGAGAAGGGCAAAGAAGACCGCAGACAGAGTATAGGCTAGGTGTCCAAAGGCTGCAAACCTCACTCAAGGAGAAAGACCTAGGAGTGAGTATAATACCGAGTACATCTCCAAAAGCATACATTAACCAGATAACTGCTGCGGCATATGGGCGCTTGGCAAACCTGAGAATAGCGTTCCGGTACCTCAGTAAGGAATCGCTCAAGACTTTATACACTGTGTATGTCAGACACATACTGGAGTATACAGCACCAGTTTGGAACCCACACCTGGTGAAACACGTCAAGAAATTAGAGAAAGTGCAAAGGTTTGTAACAAGACTGGTTCCAGAGCATAGGGGAATGTCCTATGAAGAAACGTTAAGGGAAATAGGCCTGACGACACTGGAGGACAGGAAGGTCAGGGGAGACATGATAACGACATACAAAATACTGCTTGGAAGCGATGTAGTGGAGGCAGGAACTATACATAGTTTTAAGACGAGGTATGATGAAGCTCATGGAGCAGGGAGAGGGAGGACCTAGTAGCAGTCAGTGAAGAGGAGGGGCCAGGAGCTGAGTCTCGACCCCTGCAACCACAATTAGGTGAGTACACACACACACACACACACACACACACACAATAGCAGTGTTGATACTGTGTGTTCTATACATTACTGATGCTGTGTATTTTCCACATTTGTATGGTTCATACAGTGTTGTATGGTTCATACAGTGTTGTATGGTTCATACAGTGTCGTATGGTTCATACAGTGTTGTATGGTTCGTACAGTGTTGTATGGTTCATACAGTGTTGTATGGTTCATACAGTGTTGTATGGTTCATACAGTGTTGTATGGTTCATACAGTGTTGTATGGTTCATACAGTGTTGTATGGTTCATAAAGTGTTGTATGGTTCATACAGTGTTGTATGGTTCATACAGTGTTGTATGGTTCATACAGTGTTGTATGGTTCATACAGTGTCGTATGGTTCATACAGTGTCGTATGGTTCATACAGTGTTGTATGGTTCATACAGTGTCGTATGGTTCATACAGTGTTGTATGGTTCATACAGTGTCGTATGGTTCATACAGTGTTGTATGGTTCATACAGTGTTGTATGGTTCATACAGTGTCGTATGGTTCATACAGTGTTGTATGGTTCATACAGTGTTGTATGGTTCATACAGTGTTGTATGGTTCATACAGTGTTGTATGGTTCATACAGTGTCGTATGGTTCATACAGTGTCGTATGGTTCATACAGTGTTGTATGGTTCATACAGTGTTGTATGGTTCATACAGTGTTGTATGGTTCATACAGTGTTGTATGGTTCATACAGTGTTGTATGGTTCATACAGTGTTGTATGGTTCATACAGTGTTGTATGGTTCATACAGTGTTGTATGGTTCATACAGTGTTGTATGGTTCATACAGTGTTGTATGGTTCATACAGTGTCGTATGGTTCATACAGTGTCGTATGGTTCATACAGTGTTGTATGGTTCATACAGTGTCGTATGGTTCATACAGTGTTGTATGGTTCATACAGTGTTGTATGGTTCATACAGTGTTGTATGGTTCATACAGTGTCGTATGGTTCATACAGTGTCGTATGGTTCATACAGTGTCGTATGGTTCATACAGTGTTGTATGGTTCATACAGTGTTGTATGGTTCATACAGTGTTGTATGGTTCATACAGTGTCGTATGGTTCATACAGTGTCGTATGGTTCATACAGTGTTGTATGGTTCATACAGTGTCGTATGGTTCATACAGTGTTGTATGGTTCATACAGTGTCGTATGGTTCATACAGTGTTGTATGGTTCATACAGTGTTGTATGGTTCATACAGTGTCGTATGGTTCATACAGTGTTGTATGGTTCATACAGTGTTGTATGGTTCATACAGTGTTGTATGGTTCATACAGTGTCGTATGGTTCATACAGTGTTGTATGGTTCATACAGTGTTGTATGGTTCATACAGTGTTGTATGGTTCATACAGTGTTGTATGGTTCATACAGTGTTGTATGGTTCATACAGTGTTGTATGGTTCATACAGTGTTGTATGGTTCATACAGTGTTGTATGGTTCATACAGTGTTGTATGGTTCATACAGTGTTGTATGGTTCATACAGTGTTGTATGGTTCATACAGTGTTGTATGGTTCATACAGTGTTGTATGGTTCATACAGTGTTGTATGGTTCATACAGTGTCGTATGGTTCATACAGTGTCGTATGGTTCATACAGTGTTGTATGGTTCATACAGTGTTGTGAATGTTATTATCCATTATCAGTCATAATAACTATTTGTTCCTCATCAAGATAATAATGAATCTTTCCAACGTTATTAATTTTTCACAGAAGCTCTCAAAAACTCTTATAAACAGTGACCTCGGCTCTTCACTGTGAATTACAGACAGTTATATGAAGTATTTCACTGTGGACTTTGTGAATTATGTGCAATGATTCACCGAATAATACTGAATTATGTATAATACACTGTAAATTATACTGCACTGTTCGAAATATTACATCACGAATATTAATTCTGTGTAACAAAAACAAAGATTCTTATACATGCTAAAATCAGCATGATTTTTGCGTAGTATTACGCCGCGAATATTCCTGAATTATGCCTAAAAAAAGAATCACTCTGAATTATGGCTCATCATTCATCAAGAATGTTGTGTTTGATGAATCAGGGTGATGAATGGTTCTCCTGCCTGGCCGAAGTCACCTGACATCACTGACCTTCAGTGCGGCAGTAAGTCTTCAAGAGACATCAAAAGTCTTCTCTCAGGCACCTACAATTAGAAACGACATTAGGAGAGAGAGAGAGAGAGAGAGAGAGAGAGAGAGAGAGAGAGAGAGAATAATTAATGTTTTTGAACGTCACGGGAATGCAGCTAGAAGACTGAGCATGATCTAAAACGCACTATGATAACGTGAACGTAAATAAGCACATTTACGGAGTAACATACAGTTTAATGAAACAGTGTCGGTGTAAACGAAATACTTGATTATATCCTCATTACCTTACTGAGGTTTTCCAACGCAGACTGGAAGATTTCGTCACAGATATATAAAAAAAAAATCTTGTGTGACTGTATATGACAGGAAAGCCCATGCTGATGAAATAAGAAAAGGAAACCCATCTTGTGTGATGGAACATGGAAGAGAAACCCGATCTTTGTGAACGGGAATAAGGAATTCATCCTGTGTGATTAAACGTGACAGGGAAAAGGTCTTCCTATGTCATGGAATATGAGAGGGAAACATAACTAAGTTATGTTCCCACAATGCAACTACCATAAAGGGTAGCAGCTCACTGCTAGTGTACCCAGCTATGTTTAATACAAAAAAAAAAAACAGGCTTAGTTACATGTTCTGCTGACAGTTTGACATACACTCAGACGACGACTGAACAAAATGTAAATAAAGGGGACAATTTCGCTCTGGAAGTTGAACAATGGGATCAAGCTACACTTCCAGTTAAACTAACTGTGAGAGATGGCATCCAGGAAATTAACAGTTGAGGTTCTCCTGACATCCTTAAGGAGTGAGCAAACCAGACAATTGTCCGGGGCGCCCACCTATAAGAAAAGCCAAAAACGTGAGTCAGAAAAACGAAATTTCAAAATACGATGCCAAAAACCACATGTGAAATAACTTAAAATGTTGCGTTACATTAAGTGCATGAATATAAAGTAAGAGGTATAGAATTTATCTTTAATAGGCCTAAGAGAAAATCAGTTTTATCTGTCGTCACTACAGAACTGTTGAATAAAAAAATCAAAGAATATCGGTACTGGCTTTTTGTTTCTACACAGATCAGTTTTACAAGTTAAGAGCTGTTATCCTACCTCAGCTTGTAAAGACATCATAATATAAACCTGTCCGGGGCACTCAAATATCTTCGGTTCTGTACTGCCCATAGGCTTAGAGACTTTAGGTTCAAAGAGAAACTGCACGTCCAAATTCCTGTGAGGCTAAAAAGCCATTAGGAAAACTAAGAATCCCAGAGTATTTAATTTTCTGTTTCCAGCATTCCAGTGTTCCAGTTCAGAACTTAGACACACACCCAAGTTGTAAGTAGCTGGTGAACTTGACAAATTCCAATGGCTTCTCGGGAACTTGAATGTCGGTGTTTGAAGAGACAGTGTGACGAGGCACTAGATCACCTGTTCTCCAACCTGCTACCTGGTGTATACCTGGCGTGTGTAATGTTCATCAACTGAGAGCCGACTGTTAAATACCTGTGTTAAATCCCATCAAGAACTCATAGATGACAGCAAGAAGAAGCAAGAGCTAGTCGCCATCACAACTAGATTTTAGCCTCAGTGGTCAGTCGTCACGTGAGGTCACAGACCCTGAGCTGCTTTGGGGATTAGTGTGGACGGTTACAAAGCATGGCTTGCTCCTGCAGTGTTTTAAAAATTGAGGTTGGAGAGTTGAAGGAGGAGGTCTTGCTTCTCCAGGAGGAGATTAGGAGGCTGAAGGTCCACCTCAATGGGTCTGGGAGAGAGTGTGAGGTGGCTGGAGTTGTGGGGAATGAGGCTTCTAGCAGTGAGGTGCAGTCTGTCTCTCGCTGTGTGGAGGCTGTAGCTGGGGAGGTAGCAACGGCTACCAGCAGTGAGGTGCAGTCCAGCACCTGCTACAAGTGGCGAGTGGTTCACAGTAATGGAAGGCGCATCAGAGTAAGGAAAGTTAAGAGTGAAGATCTGAAGGTAGGAAATCGCTTCTCTGTTCTTCAGGATGAATGTACTTCAGTGGCCAGTGAAGGTAAGGGTACTACTGCCCCTGCTAATGGAGGCAAGCGCATTCTTGTGGTTGGTGACTCTCAGGTAAGATATATTGACCGTGCTTTTTGTAATAGGAATAAGAAGATGAGAGATAGAGTGTGCTTCCCTGGAGCTGGTGTTGGGGACATTGTCAACAGGCTGGATAATATCACGTCAGGTAATGGGAACAAGCCCATTATCTGTCTCAGTGCTGGTGGAAATGATATTGGGAAGGGTAGGAGAGAAGAGCTGCTAGATAAGTACAGGTCAGCTATAGATTTCATTAAGTCTAAGGGAGGGATCCCAATCATATGTAGCATCTTGCCTAGAAGGGGAGTAGGAAATGAATGGTTGTCTAGGGCAATTGGTGTAAATTGCTGGCTAGACAGATACTGCAAGGAACTTGCAATCCCATTCATTGACAACTGGAACAACTTTTATGGCAAACATGATATGTATGCAAGGGATGGGGTACATCTCTCTGGGGCTGGGGTGGTAGCACTTGCAGACTCGATTGAGAAGGCCATTGGTGAAATGCCTATGATTTTAAACTGAAGGAAGATAGAGGTATGGGTGTGTGTGGGAAACAAGCAGGTTGCAACACTTGGGTTGGAAACAGTAAATGTATAAAAGGCATTCAGCATGAAGTTATAAATAAAGACAATAGATCAGGTCAGCAAACAAAGGGGGACAGCAGAGGGCAGCAAGGGACTAGCTCCCTTAAGGTTTACTATACTAATAGCAGGAGTGTAAGAAATAAGATAGATGAGCTAAGATTAATTGCAAGTGCAGGAAACATAGATATTATTGCTATAACAGAGACCTGGCTTAATCTGAAAGATAGAGAGATGCCCTCTGAATGTCACATACAAGGCTATAAATTATTCCACACTGACAGGGTCAACAGGAAAGGTGGTGGAGTAGCGATGTATGTCAGAGACAATTTAAATTGTTGTGTTAGACAAGATATTAAATTAGAAGCGTCAGCCACTGAATCTGTTTGGTTACAGCTTCTCGAGGGCCGAGAAAAACTAGTTTTGGGTGTGATTTACAGGGCCCCAAATCTTGATAGGGAGTGCAGTAAACTTCTATGGGACGAAATTCGTAAGGCATCTACATACGAAAATGTTGTGCTAATGGGAGATTTCAACTATAGACAGATTGACTGGAGCAATTTGACAGGAAATTTAGAGTCAGGTGACTTTCTTGATACGATCCAGGATTGTTTTTTAAAACAGTTTGTGACAGAGCCAACTAGGGGAAATAACCTCCTTGACTTGGTTCTTGCCAGTAGGGAAACACTAATTAATAATCTTGAGGTTAATGATGAGCTTGGGGAAAGTGATCACAAATCACTCAGTTTTAATATATCATGGAATTCCCCTAATAATGGCAATCAAGTCTCCGTCCCTAACTTTCGCTTGGCTGATTTCATAGGACTGAAAAATTACTTAGGTGGGCTGAACTGGAATGACCTGACTAAGGGTCAGGTAGGTGGTGATGGTTGCCGATATGATGCTTTCCAGGGCATAGTTCTAGCTGCTCAGTCAAATTATGTTCCAAATAGGGAAATCAGATCAAACAAAAATGATCCTAAATGGATGAACAATAGATTAAAATATCTGATTGGTCAAAAGAGAGGCATATATAGGCAAATCAAAAGAGGAGAGGGGCAATTGAGAAATCGATATATTCAGTTAAAGAGAGAAATAAAAAAGGGAATTAGAAAAGCAAAAAGAGATTATGAGGTTAAAGTTGCAAGAGAATCGAAGACTAACCCAAAAGGATTCTTTCAGGTATACAGAAGTAAGATCAGGGACAAGATAGGCCCACTCAAAAGTTCCTCGGGTCAGTTCACTGACAGTGATAAGGAAATGTGTAGAATTTTTAACACATACTTCCTCTCAGTTTTTACACAGGAGGATACCAGCGATATTCCAGTAATGATAAATTATGTAGAACAGGACGATAATAAACTGTGCACTATTAGGGTCACAAGTGACATGGTCCTTAGGCAAATAGATAAATTAAAACCTAACAAATCCCCAGGCCCTGATGAACTGTATGCAAGGGTTCTAAAGGAATGTAAAGAGGAGCTTAGCACACCTTTGGCTAATCTTTTCAACATATCACTACAAACTGGCATGGTGCCAGATAAGTGGAAAATGGCAAATGTGATACCTATTTTCAAAACAGGTGACAGGTCCATAGCTTCGAACTATAGACCAATAAGCCTAACCTCCATAGTGGGAAAATTTATGGAATCAATAATTGCCGAGGCAGTTCGTAGCCACCTTGAAAAACATAAATTAATCAACGAATCTCAGCATGGTTTTACAAAGGGGCGTTCCTGCCTTACGAATTTATTAACTTTTTTCACTAAGGTATTTGAGGAGGTAGATCATGGTAATGAATATGATATTGTGTATATGGACTTCAGTAAGGCTTTTGACAGGGTCCCACATCAGAGACTATTGAGGAAAATTAAAGCACATGGAATAGGAGGAGAAATTTTTTCCTGGATAGAGGCATGGTTGACAAATAGGCAGCAGAGAGTTTGCATAAATGGGGAGAAATCAGAGTGGGGAAGCGTCACGAGCGGTGTTCCACAGGGGTCAGTGTTGGGCCCCCTGCTGTTCACAATCTACATAAACGACATAGATGAGGGCATAAAGAGCGACATCGGCAAGTTTGCCGATGACACCAAAATAGGCCGTCGAATTCATTCTGACGAGGACATTCGAGCACTCCAGGAAGATTTGAATAGACTGATGCAGTGGTCGGAGAAGTGGCAGATGCAGTTTAATATAGACAAATGCAAAGTTCTAAATGTTGGACAGGACAATAACCATGCCACATATAAACTAAATAATGTGGATCTTAATATTACGGATTGCGAAAAAGATTTAGGAGTTCTGGTTAGCAGTAATCTGAAACCAAGACAACAGTGCATAAGTGTTCGCAATAAAGCTAATAGAATCCTTGGCTTCATATCAAGAAGCATAAATAATAGGAGTCCTCAGGTTGTTCTTCAACTCTATACATCCTTGGTTAGGCCTCATTTAGATTATGCTGCACAGTTTTGGTCACCGTATTACAGAATGGATATAAATTCTCTGGAAAATGTACAAAGGAGGATGACAAAGTTGATCCCATGTATCAGAAACCTTCCCTATGAGGATAGACTAAGGGCCCTGAAACTGCACTCTCTAGAAAGACGTAGAATTAGGGGGGATATGATTGAGGTGTATAAATGGAAGACAGGAATAAATAAAGGGGATGTAAATAGTGTGCTGAAAATATCTAGCCTAGACAGGACTCGCAGCAATGGTTTTAAGTTGGAAAAATTCAGATTCAGGAAGGATATAGGAAAGTACTGGTTTGGTAATAGAGTTGTGGATGAGTGGAACAAACTCCCAAATACCGTTATAGAGGCCAGAACGTTGTGTAGCTTTAAAAATAGGTTGGATAAATACATGAGTAGATGTGGGTGGGTGTGAGTTAGACCTGATAGCTTGTGCTACCAGGTCGGTTGCCGTGTTCCTCCCTTAAGTCAATGTGACCTGACCTGACTAGGTTGGGTGCATTGGCTTAAGCCGGTAGGAGACTTGGACCTGCCTCGCATGGGCCAGTAGGCCTTCTGCAGTGTTCCTTCGTTCTTATGTTCTTATGTTCTTATGTTAGTATTAGTGTTAGTGCCTGTGTATGATAGTACGTTCCGTACCCTCTCCTCCCACTCCTTAACTACCACCCAGTGCTTCTCCCCTCCCTTCCACATCTTTCTTCAACGCTCCCCCACCCTTTCTCCCCTCCCATCCTCATTCTTCCTTTCCTCCTTCCTCTCCTTCTCCCTCACCTTCCCCCCTCCCCAATCCCCCTCCCCCTCCCCTTCCCATCGCCGCTACTTTGTATCTTGTCGAAGGTGATTTAATTTCATTTGCTGCATTATTTCTTAGCCTTGTAACGACCAGACTTCCCACGTGGTGTTCGCATCCTTTACACTGACGCTGACTTGGGCTTCACCTTTCGCTCTGAAAAATAAAACTCTTAGAATATCTTCTTTAGTAATTACTGACACATATAATCATGTTTAATGATAGATTATTCGTTACACGAATATGGTTTTACGTCTCTGTTAAATATTATATGATTAAACGACGCAACACGACTTTATAAATACAAATTTCACTAAGTTTTGCAACAAGAGGTATAATTTATATAAAAAAAATGTTCTGTAAATCATTCATTGACTCGGTGGATAAGAGTTATTGTACCAGAAGAAAGAGTTTTCTAGGAGCGTCCATCCTGGGTTGGATGATAGAGGAGGAAGCCAGGGACGAAGGCAGGAGTCGGAACGCCTCACGGCTCATGTGTAGACCAAATGTTACGAACGTTGACTTCAAGAATAAAAAGTTGAGGAGGGTGAGGCCGGATGAACGGCCTGTTGCCTCCTCTTCCTCTTCCTCCTGCTGCTGCTGCTGCTGCTCCTGGTCCTGCTGCTACTGCTACTTCTGCTCCTGTTCCTGCTGCTGCTACTGCTACTTCTGCCCCTGTTCCTGCTGCTACTGCTACTTCTGCCCCTGTTCCTGCTGCTACTGCTACTTCTGCTCCTGTTCCTGCTGCTGCTACTGCTACTTCTGCCCCTGTTCCTGCTGCTACTGCTACTTCTGCCCCTGTTCCTGCTGCTACTGCTACTTCTGCTCCTGTTCCTGCTGCCATTGCTACTTCTGCCCCTGTTCCTGCTGCTGCTACTGCTACTTCTGCTCCTGTTCCTGCTGCTACTGCTACTTCTGCCCCTGTTCCTGCTGCTACTGCTACTTCTGCTCCTGTTCCTGCTGCTACTGCTACTTCTGCCCCTGTTCCTGCTGCTGCTACTGCTACTGCTACTTCTGATCCTGTTCCTGCTGCTGCTGCTACTTCTGCCCCTGTTCCTGCTGCTGCTGCTACTTCTGCCCCTGTTCCTGCTGCTGCTGCTACTTCTGCCCCTGTTCCTGCTGCTGCTGCTACTTCTGCCCCTGCTCCTGCTGCTGCTGTTACTTCTGCCCCTGTTCCTGCTGCTGCTACTGCTACTTCTGTCCCTGTTCCTGCTGCTACTGCTACTTCTGCTCCTGTTCCTGCTGCTACTGCTACTTCTGCCCCTGTTCCTGCTGCTGCTACTGCTACTTCTGCCCCTACTCCTGCTGCTGCTGCTACTTCTGCCCCTGTTCCTGCTGCTGCTGCTACTTCTGCCCCTGTTCCTGCTGCTGCTGCTACTTCTGCCCCTGTTCCTGCTGCTGCTGCTGCTGCTGCTACTTCTGCTCCTGTTCCTGCTGCTGCTGCTACTTCTGCCCCTGTTCCTGCTGCTGCTGCTACTTCTGCCCCTGTTCCTGCTGCTGCTGCTACTTCTGCCCCTGTTCCTGCTGCTGCTGCTACTTCTGCCCCTGTTCCTGCTGCTGCTGCTACTTCTGCCCCTGTTCCTGCTGCTGCTACTGCTACTTCTGCTCCTGTTCCTGCTGCTGCTACTGCTGCTTCTGCTCCTGTTCCTGCTGCTGCTGCTACTTCTGCCCCTGTTCCTGCTGCTGCTGCTGCTACTTCTGCCCCTACTCCTGCTGCTGCTGCTACTTCTGATCCTGTTCCTGCTGCTGCTGCTACTTCTGCCCCTGTTCCTGCTGCTGCTGCTAATTCTGCCCCTGTTCCTGCTGCTGCTGCTACTTCTGCCCCTGTTCCTGCTGCTGCTGCTACTTCTGCCCCTGTTCCTGCTGCTGCTGCTACTTCTGCCCCTGTTCCTGCTGCTGCTACTGCTACTTCTGCCCCTGTTCCTGCTGCTGCTGCTACTTCTACCCCTGTTCCTGCTGCTGCTGCTACTTCTGCCCCTGTTCCTGCTGCTGCTACTGCTACTTCTGCTCCTGTTCCTGCTGCTGCTACTGCTGCTTCTGCTCCTGTTCCTGCTGCTGCTGCTACTTCTGCCCCTGTTCCTGCTGCTGCTGCTGCTACTTCTGCCCCTGTTCCTGCTGCTGCTGCTACTTCTGCTCCTGTTCCTGCTGCTGCTGCTACTTCTGCCCCTGTTCCTGCTGCTGCTGCTGCTACTTCTGCTCCTGTTCCTGCTGCTGCTACTGCTGCTTCTGCTCCTGTTCCTGCTGCTGCTGCTGCTGCTGCTGCTGCTGCTCCTGTTCCTGCTGCTGCTACTCCTTCTTCTCCTATAATCCTCTGGTGTCTGTTTTCCTTTTCTGTTTCATTCTATCATTTACAAAACATTCCCTTCGCATCGCTAAAATTTCTATTATTTGTGTAAAAATCCCATATTTTCCAGATGAAAAAATGCCTAATCTTATAGATTTTAATGCACTTTTCAAAGGATTTTAATAAAATAATATGTAAAATATTAATATCTAAAGAAAAATATACCAAAACATAATTAGAACCTCCCTTCACCTGGACAAGTAACAGTCCTGACATTATGATATTTACCATTGTATATAAACAGTGGCCCTTCAAGGCAGGTTCCTTGATGCTGCTGAGGGGCTCTTGATCTAGGGAATTGGATCTGTGCTGCTCTTCCCTAAATTAAGCCTGAATGTCTTCTACCCCCCCCCCCCACTACATGCTCTGTATAATCCTACGAATTTAGTGCTCCCCATGATTATAATAATAATAATTACAATAATAATAATAATAATAATAACAATAATAATAATAATTTAAAAAAATAGTGATAAGAGAGTTATCGTACCAGCCCCAAGAATAATTTATATTAGAGATAATGTTATTAAAGATACTAGTATCTCCCTCTTCCCTCATAACTTATTATCTCCCTCTTCCCTCATAACTTATTATCTCCCTCTTCCCTCATAACTTATTATCTCCCTCTTCCCTCATAACTTACTATCTCCCTCTTCCCTCATAACTTATTATCTCCCCTTCCATCTTCCATCTGTCTCTCCCTTTGACTTACTATCTCCCTCTTCCCTCATAACTTATTATCTCCCCTTCCATCTTCCATCTGTCTCTCCCTTTGACTTATTATCTCCCTCTTCCCTCATAACTTATTATCTCCCCTTCCATCTTCCATCTGCCTCTCCCTTTGACTTACTATCTCCCTCTTCCCTCTTCCATCCGTCTATCCTCGTAGAGAAGAAAATAATCAAATAGATCTTGGAAGAAATCTGAATTTTCGGTGAAGTCCCTTAATTATGTTGTCCGAGGCTGAGGGTCGCCACTCACCTCTACACGAGAAAGAAATATATATTAAGGAGAGGAAAAAGTGTGAGGGGAAAGAGATATGCACCACAATGAGAGATATGTAAGTGTGAGGGAGAGTGATATGTATCATGGAGAGAGAAATATGTATCAGGAGGAGAGATATATACACGAGGGAGACATGGTGATGCTTGACGCTTGGCACTCACCTCCTCCATACTTCTCGATATAATTTTATGGTGAACATTATTGCATTTAGCAAACCCTAGCTGCCATAATGTAGGCGGCAGTGAGGGGTGTGAGGGAGGAGGAAGGACGAGGGAGACACCAGGGAGGAGAGGGAGAGAGATAGAGGGGGAAGACCCAGGGAGAGGATAGGGAAAAAGAATGGGGGAAGGAGAGGAAGGAGGTAGGGAGAAGGGAGTGTTACAAATCAGGCCAGAAGTCTATCCCACAACTTGACAGGAATCTGTTACGGCGATTAATACCGGAAGTGAAGTTACTCCCTTTAGTCAATGAAATAATTAGTACATAATATTTACAATTATAAATGATAAGGGAGACTGAAAACAAGAGGCAAAACCTTACTTAATAATGTACAATATAAGACTGACGACTTATCTTGTACATTCATGTCGAGGTAATAAACAGTTCGTCCAACTAGAACGTAACCAAGAACAGTGGAAGAACCAAGATCGCGTCAACTACAGTAGAAACTCCCACCCAGGAAACAGTCCAAGATAGAACTACATACACTGGAAGAAATAACAACGACTGTACAGATGTATCTTATATATAGTGGTTCCTGCTCAGGGACTATCTTATACACAGTGACTCCTGCTCAGGGACTATCTTATACACAGTGACTCCTGCTCAGGGACTATCTTATACACAGTGACTCCTGCTCAGGGACTATCTTATACATAGTGGCTCCTTCTCAGGAACTATCTTACACATAGTGGTTCCTGTTCAGGAACTATCTTATGCATAGTGACTCCTGCTCAGAGACTAGCTTGTACATGGTGACTCCTGCTCAGAGACTAGCTTGTACATGGTGACTCCTGCTCAGAGACTAGCTTGTACATGGTGACTCCTGCTCAGAGACTAGCTTGTACATGGTGACTCCTGCTCAGAGACTAGCTTGTACATGGTGACTCCTGCTCAGAGACTAGCTTGTACATGGTGACTCCTGCTCAGAGACTAGCTTGTACATGGTGACTCCTGCTCAGAGACTAGCTTGTACATGGTGACTCCTGCTCAGAGACTAGCTTGTACATGGTGACCTGCTCAGAGACTAGCTTGTACATGGTGACTCCTGCTCAGAGACTAGCTTGTACATGGTGACTCCTGCTCAGAGACTAGCTTGTACATGGTGACTCCTGCTCAGAGACTAGCTTGTACATGGTGACTCCTGCTCAGAGACTAGCTTGTACATGGTGACTCCTGCTCAGAGACTAGCTTGTACATGGTGACTCCTGCTCAGAGACTAGCTTGTACATGGTGACTCCTGCTCAGAGACTAGCTTGTACATGGTGACTCCTGCTCAGAGACTAGCTTGTACATGGTGACTCCTGCTCAGAGACTAGCTTGTACATGGTGACTCCTGCTCAGAGACTAGCTTGTACATGGTGACTCCTGCTCAGAGACTAGCTTGTACATGGTGACTCCTGCTCAGAGACTAGCTTGTACATGGTGACTCCTGCTCAGAGACTAGCTTGTACATGGTGACTCCTGCTCTGGAACCAGCTTGTAGAAACAGGTTAGTGTGTCAGTGTGAATTAATAATTAACACGTCTCCAATAAATCAACTGAGGGTTTAGAACAGGTGTGTGAATTGGCAGGTATTATTGTAAGAGACCAGGTGAGTCCAGGTGAGGCCTCCACTCCCATGAGTATGTATTTGTGAGCCAACTGTTGATTGCTGGTAGTTGACTCATGAGTAAGCCGCTGCTCACTAGGTAACCAGTGAGTGTTGATGTGCTCTCCGGCAACACCGCCTTAAGATTGTTTATTAGTGATTCCTTATTGGCAAGAACCAAGTCTGACAGATTATTTCCTCTAGTTGATTCTGTCACAAACTATTTAAAAAAAAAAACAATCCTGGATTGTATCAAGACAGTCGCTAGACTCAAGATTTCCTGTCAAATTGCTCCAGTCAATTTGACTAAAATTAAAATCTCCCATTAACTCAGCATTTTGCTTACCATGTTCCCTATCGAGGTTTGGGGGCATATAAATCACGTCCTTAGAAAAACTGTAGCCAAATAGATTCAGTATCCGTCGCTTCCATATATATTTTGTAAAATGCAACAATTTAAATTTTCTCTGATGTACATCGCCACTCCACCACCCTTCCTATTGACCCTATCGATGTAGAATAATTTATAGCCTTGTATGTAGCATTCAGAAGATATTTCTCTACCTTCAGGTTGAACCAGGCCTCTGATATAGCAATAATATGTATGCTTCCTGCACATGCAATTAATCTTAGCTTATCCAACTAATTTCTAGCATTCCTACTATTAATATAATACACAGTAAGGGAGTTAGTCATTCGCTGCCTTTTACTTTCTTTCTTTATTGACCAATTCTATTGTTTCTGTTAGTAACAGTATGACGAACAGTGCGTTTTGAAATATCCCTGAGGTATCCGTGCAATTTTTGCTGTTTTCATCCCTTCGTGCTGTAACCTGTTTGTTTTCCCTCACACACCCATGCTTGTATCTTCCCTCAGGTTAAAGTGCTAGAGAACTCAGCAACGGTCCCATTAACGGAGATTACTAACGCTGCCACTCCTGCCCCTGTGAGATGCATCCTTTCATACATATGTTTGTCATAGAAATTGTTGCAGTTTTCAGTGAATAAGATTGCAAATTCTGTGCAGCGGTGTTACGAAGCTTGCGGGAACTGTCTCTCGCTTATCTTGACAGGAACTGAAGGAAAGAGAGAAAGCTCCGTGAGGATAGTCTTTGTAAACCATCTGTTGCTATAGTCTGTGTCAACCATCTTCTATGGGAACCTTCGTAAGCTATGGTGATATTCTGCATCAACCATCTATTGTGATTCTGTCAGCTGTCTATTGTGATTGGGCCAACTGTCTATTGAAAGACGTTGTCGAGAAGAGTACTGTGCTTCATAAGTGTGGGGAATTACACGCACACACACACACACACACACACACACACACACACACACACACACAGCTAAGACTCGACCCCTGCAACAACAAATAGGTGAGTACACACACTCACACAGACACACAGACACACACACACAGCTAAGACTCGACCCCTGCAGACCACAAATAGGTGAGTACACACACACACACAGACACACACACACACACACACACACCATACTGGTTGTAAGTGTATATTAAGGTTACTGTGTGTGTATGAATGTATGTCGCTCACACTCTGAGTCGACACTTGATATTCTTGTCTTTGCCAGGGATGTGTGTGTGTGTGTGTGTGTGAGTGTGTGTGTGTGTGTGTGTACTCACCTATTTGTACTCACCTATTTGTGGTTGCAGGGGTCGAGTCACAGCTCCTGGCCCCGCCTCTTCGCTGATTGCTACTAGGTCCTCTCTCTCCCTGCCCCATGAGCTCTATCATACCTCGCCTTAAAACTATGTATGGTTCCCGCCTCTACTACGTCACTTTCTAGGCTATTCCACGGCCTGACTACTCTATGACTGAAGAAATACTTCCTAACATCACATTTGATTCATCTGAGTCTTCAACTTCCAATTGTGACCTCTTGTGTCTGTGTCCCTTCTCTGGAACATCCCGTCTTTGTCCACATTGTCTATTCCGCGCAGTATTTTATATGGCGTTATCATGTCTCCCCTGACCTTCCTGTCCTCCAGTGTCGTCAGGCCGATTTCCCTCAACCTTTCTTCGTAGGACAATCCCCGTAGCTCTGGGACTAGGCTTGTTGCAAACCTTTGCACTTTCTCTAATTTCTTGACGTGCTTGACTAGGTGTGGATTCCAAACTGGTGCTGCATACTCCAGTATGGGCCTGACGTAAATGGCATACAGAGTCTTGAACGAATCCTTACTGAGGTATCGGAACGCTATCCGTAGGTTTGCCAGGCGCCCGTATGCTGCAGCAGTTATCTGATTGATGTGCGCCTCGGGAGATATGCTCGGTGTTATACTCACCCCCAGATCTTTTTCCTTGAGTGAGGTTTGCAGTCTTTGGCCATCTAAACTATATTGTGTCTGCGGTCTTCTTTGCCCTTCCCCAATTTTCATGACTTTGCATTTGGCGGGGTTAAACTCAAGGAGCCAGTTGCTGGACCAGGCTTGTAGCCTGTCCAGGTCTCTTTGTAGTCCTGCCTGATCCTCATCCGATTTGATTCTTCTCATTAACTTCACATCATCTGCAAACAAGGACACTTCTGAGTCTATCCCTTCCGTTATGTCGTTCACATATACCAAGAACAGCACAGGTCCTAGGACTGACCCATGTGGAACCCCGCTTGTCACAAGCGCCCACTCTGACACCTCGTCACGTACCATGACTCGTTGTTGCCTCCCTGTCAGGTATTCTCTGATCC
>NC_091311.1:48122934-48227934 GCF_038502225.1 Cherax quadricarinatus
AAATCAGTATTTGCAAATTCTCTCAATTGTTCAGAAGCGCAGGTTGATAAATATGTGAATGAGAAGAAAGAATGAGAATGAGAAGAGAAGAAGAAAAGCTCTACGGCAGGTGTTGCAAATATATATATATATAAGTTGGTAAGCTGTTACAAGGTTTAAGGCGTCAAGAGGCAAGTGAGACTTAACATGGTGAGATGAACATTTCCAGTAGAAGTGTGCCTTAAACAGGACGTGTGAGGTGTCACATAGTGGTTGTTTAACGTTTATAGATGAGGTTGTAAAAGGAATTGAGGATTAGAGTGTTGGGGTGAGGTGTGCCTTAAAAGATAAAGATTTGGATACAAAGTGGGAGCTGTCACAGCTGCGCTTTGCTGATGACACAGTGCTTCTCGGTGATTTGGAAGACATTGTAGAAGCTGGCTGAGGAATATGAAATAGTTTATAAAGCAGAAAGGTGTGGGTGAAAAGAGAAAAAGCAAAGAGAATGAATGAAAATATTCTGGAGTGGATGTCTGTCAAAGATGAGGTGAATTATAAAGCAAATAAAGATAATAGGGCAGCTGCAGCATTGAAATGTTTGTGGAAAAGAAAAAATATCATTGAGGGTGAACTATCGTCTCTGAATGTTACATGTAGATTCCGGAGATCACCGTTCCCGCAGCTTGATCAACAAGACTGTTGGAGCTAGCTGGAAGCAGTCCAATGTAGGTACAGGAGCCTGGTAATTCCCATATTTCAATAAGTAGGAGAGTGATTGTTGATATAGTTTAGACATTTACAGCAACTGGAGTAAAAGAAAATTATTACAGTTTAAAACATGACTACAGAACACCTACAAAAATGACTACAGAACACCTACAAAATATGACTACAGAACACCTACAAAATATGACTACAGAACACCTACAAAATATGACTACAGAACACCTACAAAATCTGACTACAGAACACCTACAAAATATGACTACAGAACACCTACAAAATATGACTACAGAACACCTACAAAATATGACTACAGAACACCTACAAAATATGACTACAGAACACCTACAAAACATGACTACAGAACACCTACAAAATATGACTACAGAACACCTACAAAATATGACTACAGAACACCTACAAAACATGACTACAGAACACCTACAAAATATGACTACAGAACACCTACAAAATATGACTACAGAACACCTACAAAATATGACTACAGAACACCTACAAAAATGACTACAGAACACCTACAAAACATGACTACAGAACACCTACAAAAACGGCTACAGAACACCTACAAAACATGACTACAGAACACCTACAAAAATGACTACAGAACACCTATAAAACATGACTACAGAACACCTACAAAACATGACTACAGAACACCTACAAAATATGACTACAGAACACCTACAAAATATGACTACAGAACACCTACAAAACATGACCACAGAACACCTACAAAAATGACTACAGAACACCTATAAAAATGACTACAGAACACCTACAAAACATGACTACAGAACACCTACAAAAATTACTACAGAACACCTACAGAAATGACTACAGAACACCTACAAAACATGACTACAGAACACTTACAAAAAATGACTACAGAACACCTACAAAGCATGACTACAGAACACCTACAAAATATGACTACAGAACACCTACAAAAAATGACTTCAGAACACCTACAAATTATGACTACAGAACACCTACAAAAAATCACTAAAGAACACCTACAAAATCTGACTACAGAACACCTACAAAATATGACTACAGAACACCTACAAAATATGACTACAGAACACCTACAAAATCTGACTACAGAACACCTACAAAAATGACTACAGAACACCTACAAAAATGACTACAGAACACCTACAAAAATGACTACAGAACACCTACAAAAATGACTACAGAACACCTACAAAAATGACTACAGAACACCTACAAAAATGACTACAGAACACCTACAAAACATGACTACAGAACACCTACAAAAACGGCTACAGAACACCTACAAAACATGACCACAGAACACCTACAAAAATGACTACAGAACACCTATAAAACATGACTACAGAACACCTACAAAATATGACTACAGAACACCTACAAAACATGACTACAGAACACCTACAAAAACGGCTACAGAACACCTACAAAACATGACCACAGAACACCTACAAAAATGACTACAGAACACCTACAAAACATGACCACAGAACACCTACAAAAATGACTACAGAACATCCTATAAAACATGACTACAGAACACCTACAAAATATGACTACAGAATACCTACTAAAAACGGCTACAGAACACCTACAAAACATGACCACAGAACACCTACAAAAATGACTACAGAACACCTACAAAACATGACCACAGAACACCTACAAAAATGACTACAGAACACCTATAAAACATGACTACAGAACACCTACAAAATATGACTACAGAACACCTACAAAAACGGCTACAGAACACCTACAAAACATGACCACAGAACACCTACAAAAATGACTACAGAACACCTACAAAACATGACCACAGAACACCTACAAAAATGACTACAGAACACCTATAAAACATGACTACAGAACACCTACAAAATATGACTACAGAACACCTACAAAATATGACTACAGAATACCTACAAAATATGACTACAGAACACCTACAAAATATGACTACAGAACACCTACAAAATATGACTACAGAACACCTACAAAATATGACTACAGAACACCTACAAAATATGACTACAGAATACCTACAAAACATGACCACAGAACACCTACAAAAATGACTACAGAACACCTATAAAACATGACTACAGAACACCTACAAAATATGACTACAGAACACCTACAAAATATGACTTCAGAACACCTACAAAATATGACTACAGAATACCTACAAAATATGACTTCAGAACACCTACAAAATATGACTTCAGAACACCTACAAAATAAGACTTCAGAACACCTACAAAACATGACTACAGAACACCTACAAAATATGACTACAGAACACCTACAAAATCTGACTACAGAACACCTACAAAATATGACTACAGAACACCTACAAAATATGACTACAGAACACCTACAAAATATGACTACAGAATACCTACAAAATATGACTTCAGAACACCTACAAAATATGACTTCAGAACACCTACAAAACATGACTACAGAACACCTACAAAACATGACTACAGAACACCTACAAAATATGACTACAGAACACCTACAAAATCTGACTACAGAACACCTACAAAACATGACTACAGAACACCTACAAAACATGACTACAGAACACCTACAAAATATGACTACAGAATACCTACAAAATATGACTACAGAACACCTACAAAACATGACTACAGAACACCTACAAAATCTGACTACAGAACACCTACAAAACATGACTACAGAACACCTACAAAACATGACTACAGAACACCTACAAAATATGACTACAGAATACCTACAAAATATGACTACAGAACACCTACAAAACATGACTACAGAACACCTACAAAATCTGACTACAGAACACCTACAAAACATGACTACAGAACACCTACAAAATATGACTACAGAACACCTACAAAATATGACTACAGAACACCTACAAAATATGACTACAGAACACCTACAAAATATGACTACAGAACACTACGTAACATAACTTCACAACAGCTACAAATAATTTCAACCATGACTGGGTTATTAATAAGTTTGTATTTATATCAGTGTGTTTAATACTGTTTAATAATAATAATGAAAACTTTTTAGGGGGGTTTTGTGACGGGCTTGTAATCTCTCTCTCTTTCTCTCTCTCTCTCTCTCTCTCTCTCTCTCTCTCTCTCTCTCTCTCTCTCTCTCTCTCTCTCTCTCTCTCTCTCTCTCTCTCTCTCTCTCCCTAACAGCAGTTGTTGCTCGTAAAAAGCCAGTTGCGTCAAACAAGGGAGACTCAGCCACTCTTTCGCTGTCAGATTCCCTCCTGCAGCGCCGCCGTCGTCACTTCCAACACCTGCCTTTACTTTAGTGCCCGTCCCGGCACCCGGGCAAGTGCCACTCACCACCCGTCTCAGTGCCAGTGCTCTTTCAAGTAGGTGTGTGAGTGCCACCGTCGTGGCTCCCATCCAAGGATGCCTCAGAGCTCCCCCTCTCCCTCCACATCTCTCCCCCTCTCATCTACCCCATTCCTCTTCTCTTCTTCCTTCGCCGTGTTGGCTCGGGTGCTACATGCCGCCAAGACGTTTACGGCTGTGTTGTTACTGTAAAGAAGAAGCCGATGTAGGTTGATGGCACAGTCTTGCTTGTTCTTCGATAGCGTCGCGATCCTTGGCTCAACTCATCTGGCGTCTCCCGGAGTCTAGGACAACTAAGTGGTCACTGAGATTGTAGCTTTCCACACTAGGATAAGCCATCTCTTGCTCTGGATCGCGTTCCTACCTGTGGGTGAGACTGGAGGTTCGCTGGACTCGGGGGACATCTGCTAGACTCTGTTTCTCTGGACTAAATTAAGTCTGCTAGCTCGTGGATCGTCTGAGCTAATTTGATTTCCATTGGGATAGATTAGACGCTCATTAAACTAGTCTAACTCCTTTCTGGGCTAAACCAACATTTTTAAATTGGGATCCACGATTCCCAAAGGATCCACGTCAAGATTTTAGGCTAAGTTACGATATGGAAATTTAGGAAATGAAAAAAAATGTGAAGTTTAAAATATATAAATAATAAGGCATTGAAAACGAGAAACACAAAAACAAACTAAACTTAAGTTTTGAGTAAATTAGGTTTAAAGTTTTTTTCTGTGTGGGAGAAGGTTAGCAACTGCTGCCTTAGAGACAGACATACATACTGGCTCACACGAGGGCGTGGACACGAGAGTACAGGCTACTGGCTGCTTGGAATGACCACATACACTTATCACATTGTATCGATAAGCTTTGTTTTATCTCTGGACAACTGTTAGTTACCTCTGAAATAATGGAACTTTACACTGTAATAATGATCGTAATTGCTAAATTAATACGTATATAACGCCTTCTCACTATTTTTCCAAGGCTTAACCCTTTTGGGGGCCAGGGTCCTAGACCTCTTGTGTATACTCCTGCGCTACCTTTCGCAGGATGGATATCGGATGCGCAATAATAGAGCCACTTCTCCGGCATAAATATATATAAAAAAAAATATCTTTCCCAATGACTCCATGAATGTAATTGTTTATTTTTGCTTGATTTGTTTAATTTATCAGTACTGTCTACTTTCTTTTGATTTGCTCATTTCGTTCATTTAGTGACAGTCACTAACTATAATAGTTTTGTTCTATGTAACTAAAGATTTAGTTAGAAATATTCAAAGGTGGAGTGAGAAGGTGAGAGAACTCACTGGGAAAAATTGTGGCTCTGTAAGCTAGTGTGAGACTCGCTGGGAAAAATTGTGGCTCTGTAATCTAGTGTAAGAACCACTGGGAAAAACTGTGGCCTCTCGAAGCTAGTGTGAGAACCACTTGGAAAAAATATGGCTTCTGTAAGCTAGTGTGAGAACCACTGGGATAAACTATGGATCTCTAAGCTAGTGTAAGAGCCACTGAGAAAAACTGTGGCCTCTGGAAGCTAGTGTGAGAACCACTTAGAAAAAATATGGCTTCTGTAAGCTAGTGTGAGACCCACTGGGAGAAACTGTGGCCTCTGGAAGCTAGTGTGAGAACCACTGGAAAAACTGTGGCTTCTGTAAGCTAGTGTGAGACCCACTGGGAAAACTGTGGCTTCTGCAAGCTAGAGTGAGAACCACTGGAAAAATTGTGGCATCTGAAAGCTAGTGTGAGAACCACTGGAAAAACTGTGGCTTCTGTAAGCTAGTGTGAGACCCACTGGAAAAACTGTGGCTTCTGTAAGCTAGTGTGAGACCCACTGGGAAAACTGTGGCTTCTGTAAGCTAGAATGAGAATCACTGGAAAAACTGTGGTCTCTGAAAGCTAGTGTGAGAACCACTGGAAAAACTATGGCCTCAGTAAGCTACTGTGAGAACCACTGGGAAAACTGTGACCTCAGTAAGCTACTGTGAGAACCACTGGGAAAACTGTGACCTCAGTAAGCTACTGTGAGAACCACTGGAAAAACTGTGACCTCTGTAAGCTACTGTGAGAACCACTGGAAAAACTGTGACCTCTGTAAGCTAGTGCAACATACGTCACAGTCTGATTTTCATCCTGCACCAAGACGAGCCGGAGGGAACTGTGACCAACATTCAGCGTTAAACAGTCTTCACGACGCTGGCCCAGGGCAGGGCTCCGGCAGTGGGAAAACTCTCGAAACTTATCAAAGGTGTATCAAAGGTATACGATGTAAAAGCCACTCGTGGAGGAGCATTTTCTCTCAATAAATGTCTTGAACGGCGTGTAAATGTCTTTATCCACACGATGGAAAGCCTCCTAAAGAATAAGAAAGGCTGAGTCAAAATTCCGGAGAATATAGAGAAATGTAAACACCGAAGACTGAAAAGTTGTAAATATCTAAGTCTGAGAAAATCTAAATAGCTAAGCCAGTGAAGCTGTTGAAGGCTTTATATTCTAAGAACATCGTCAAGTCTGAAAGGGCGGGAGATGACACAGATAAAAAAAAGTCTAATGCAAGAAACACTAAAAGTCTTAAGTGGTGTTAGGGAGAAACCGTAAAAAAACGACAAATCCACAAGACTTACCGATACTGTAGCTCAAGGTGACGAAGTTGTTTGGTCTGCCCACCCCAGTGTTGTGGCTCCCACCTCTTAACACTCTCTTAACTCACTTGTTATTCTCCTTCTAAATAGAAGACCACGTACAGCAAGAAACTGACACTACTACTGCTACTACTGCTACCACTACTACCACTACCACTGCTACCAATACCATTACCACTACTACCAATACCACTACAACTACTACCAACACAATTATTATTAATATTATTATTATTATTATTATTATTATTATTATTATTATTATTATTATTATTATTATTATTATTATTATTATTATTATTATTATTATTATTATTATATTAGGAATCGGTAGATCTGTACTGGTCATGACGAGCCTTGTGAATGGGAGTCAGTCTGCTATGATCCAAGGAAAGAGAAAAATAGCTCTAATTCCCTGGATGAAGAGCACTCAGGAGTATTCTTAACTCTCCAGAAGCTATAAAAACTCATCAATGTGAGTAAGGTTGCTATAGCCAGCGTCATTAACAGTGCAGCTGAAAATAACACAAGTCAGTATTAAAATGTTGAGAAATAAAGCAGATATTGCCACTACAAATCTTTCCAAGTGTCTTGAAAGACGTAAACACAGATCCAAACAGATAAGAGAAACATTCAGAGACAATAAAGTGCAGAGAGTGTGCGAGTTGTAACATTACAAACAAGAACACGTCTCACTCCATGGAAGGAGTATCCACTAGAAACTCTTTATCAAAATATTCACTCAGAAGAATGTTACAGTTCATCTCTGTTTTCAATCAGACGCGAGAGAAGAAATCTTAAGACCCACATGAAGTTCCCACCTTCCTTCTCAGGGGAAGACGCACTATTAACCTTACGTTCACCTGAAGTTCTTACCTTCCTTCTCAGGGGAAGACGCACTATTAACCTTACGTTCATCTGAAGTTCCCACCTTCCTTCTCAGGGGAAGACGCACTATTAACCTTACGTTCATCTGAAGTTCCCACCTTCCTTCTCAGGGGAAGACGCACTATTAACCTTACGTTCATCTGAAGTTCCCACCTTCCTTCTCAGGGGAAGACGGACTATTAACCTTACGTTCACCTGAAGTTCCCACCTTCCTTCTCAGGGGAAGACGCACTATTACCCTTATGTTAACCTGAAGTTCCCACCTTCCTTCTCAGGGGAAGACGTACTATTAACCTTACGTTAACCTGAAGTTCCCACCTTCCTTCTCAGGGGAAGACGCACTATTAACCTTACGTTAACCTGAAGTTCCCACCTTCCTTCTCAGGGGAAGACGCACTTTTATAATAAGTAGTTTTTTAATTTTGCGCCAACACTAACTTAATAATGCAAAAATAACCATATTAAAGCTGGAAAATATAAAATACCTTAATTTACATAAGCTTTCTAAAAATCTTAAGATAGTCCTACGTCTCTCACCTGACGAGACTCTAGCTGCATCACAAGTGTTCTTGACGAGACTAGCTGCATCACAAGTGTTCTTGACGAGACTAGCTGCATCACAAGTGTTCTTGACGAGACTAGCTGCATCACAAGTGTTCTTGACGAGACTAGCTGCATCACAAGTGTTCTTGACGAGACTAGCAGTATCACAAGTGTTCTTGACGAGACTAGCTGCGTCTCCATTGTTATTAACGAGACTAGCTGCATCTCCAGTGTTCTTGACGAGACTAGCTGCATCACAAGTGTTCTTGACGAGACTAGCTGCATCACAAGTGTTCTTGACGAGACTAGCTGCATCACAAGTGTTCTTGACGAGACTAGCTGTATCACAAGTTTTCTTGACGAGACTAGCTGCCTCTCCATTGTTATTAACGAGACTAGCTGCATCTCGAGTGTTCTTGACGAGACTAGCTGCGTCTCCATTGTTCTTAACGAGACTAGCTGCATCTCCAGTGTTCTTGACGAGACTAGCTGCGTCTCCAGTGTTCTTGACGAGACTAGCTGCCTCTCCAGTGTTCTTGACGAGACTAGCTGCATCTCCAGTGTTATTGACGAGACTAGATGCGTCTCCAGTGTTCTTGACGAGACTCTAGCTGCATCTCCAGTGTTCTTGACGAGACTAGCTGCGTCTCCAGTGTTCTTGACGAGACAAGCTGCCTCTCCAGTGTTCTTGACGAGACTAGCTGCATCTCCAATGTTCTTGACGAGACTAGCTGCATCACAAGTGTTCTTGACGAGACTAGCTGCGTCTCCATTGTTCTTAACGAGACTAGCTGCATCTCCAGTGTTTTTGACGAGACTAGCTGCGTCTCCAGTGTTCTTGACGAGACTAGCTGCATCACAAGTGTTCTTGACGAGACTAGCTGCGTCTCCAGTGTTCTTGACGAGACTAGCTGCGTCTCCAGTGTTTTTGACGAGACTAGCTGCATCTCCAGTGTTCTTGACGAGAATAGCTGCGTCTCCATTGTTCTTAACGAGACTAGCTGCATCTCCAGTGTTCTTGACAAGACTAGCTGCATCTCCAGTGTTCTTGACGAGACTAGCTGCATCTCCAGTGTTCTTGACGAGACTAGCTGCGTCTCCAGTGTTCTTAACGAGACTAGCTGCATCTCCAATGTTCTTGACGAGACTAGCTGCATCACAAGTGTTCTTGACGAGACTAGTTGCGTCTCCAGTGTTCTTGACGAGACTAGCTGCGTCTCCAGTGTTCTTGACGAGACTAGCTGCGTCTCCAGTGTTATTGACGAGACTAGCTGCATCTCCAGTGTTCTTGACGAGACTAGATGCGTCTCCAGTGTTCTTGACGAGACTCTAGCTGCATCTCCAGTGATCTTGACGAGACTAGATGCGTCTCCAGTGTTCTTGACGAGACTAGCTGCATCTCCAGTGTTCTTGACGAGACTAGCTGCGTCTCCAGTGTTCTTGACGAGACTAGCTGCGTCTCCAGTGTTCTTGACGAGACTAGCTGCGTCTCCAGTGTTCTTGACGAGACTAGATGCATCTCCAGTGTTCTTGATGAGAATAGCTGCATCTCCAGTGTTCTTGACGAGACTAGCTGCCTCTCCAGTGTTCTTGACGAGACTAGATGCGTCTCCAGTGTTCTTGACGAGACTAGCTGCATCTCCAGTGTTCTTGACGAGACTAGCTGCGTCTCCAGTGTTCTTGACGAGACTAGCTGCGTCTCCAGTGTTCTTGACGAGACTAGATGCGTCTCCAGTCTTCTTGACGAGACTAGCTGCATCACAAGTGTTCTTGACGAGACTAGCTGCATCTCCAGTGTTCTTGACGAGACTAGCTGCGTCTCCAGTGTTCTTGACGAGACTAGCTGCGTCTCTAGTGTTCTTGACGAGACTAGCTGCGTCTCCAGTGTTCTTGACGAGACTAGATGCATCTCCAGTGTTCTTGACGAGAATAACTGCATCTCCATTGTTCTTGACGAGACTAGCTGCGTCTCCAGTGTTCTTGACGAGACTAGCTGCGTCTCCAGTGTTCTTGACGAGACTCTAGCTGCATCTCCAGTGTTCTTGACGAGACTAGCTGCGTCTCCAGTGTTCTTGACGAGACTAGCTGCATCTCCAGTGTTCCTGACGAGACTAGCTGCGTCTCCAGTGTTCTTGAGGAGACTAGCTGCGTCTCCAGTGTTATTGACGAGACTAGATGCGTCTCCAGTGTTCTTGACGAGACTCTAGCTGCATCTCCAGTGTTCTTGACGAGACTAGCTGCCTCTCCAGTGTTCTTGACGAGACTAGCTGCATCTCCAATGTTCTTGACGAGACTAGCTGCATCACAAGTGTTCTTGACGAGACTAGCTGCATCTCCATTGTTCTTAACGAGACTAGCTGCATCTCCAGTGCTCTTGAGGAGACTAGCTGCGTCTCCAGTGTTCTTAACGAGACTAGCTGCGTCTCCAGTGTTCTTGACGAGACTAGCTGCGTCTCCAATGTTCTTGACGAGACTAGCTGCGTCTCCAGTGTTCTTAACGAGACTAGCTGCGTCTCCAGTGTTCTTGACGAGACTAGCTGCGTCTCCAATGTTCTTGACGAGACTAGCTGCGTCTCCAGTGTTCTTAACTAGACTAGCTGCGTCTCCAGTGTTCTTAACTAGACTAGCTGCGTCTCCATTGTTCTTAACGAGACTAGCTGTGTCTCCAGTGTTCTTAACGAGACTAGCTGCGTTTCCAGTGTTCTTGACGAGACTAGCTGCGTCTCCAGTGTTCTTGACGAGACTAGCTGCGTCTCCAGTGTTCTTGACGAGACTAGCTGCGTCTCCAGTGTTCTTCCACTGGGTTGTGTTGATGCTATTTTGTCACGTTTAATCTCGAAATAGTGTATTTCTGTTTTTTCTTATTGCATTATTTTGCCTTGATGTTGCTGAGGGGCTCTTAATAAAAAGAAGTGTACTGAATTGGAATGTCTCCCATTTCAAGGGCACTATATGATCCCTACAGGTTTAGCGCTTTCCGGTTAAAATGCATTGTGTTTTGGTTGAGTGAGGGAAGTGACTAACAGTTTTGTCCAGGTTTAGTTTCCAGGCGTAAGTTACGTTCTGCATCGTCAATTGTACGTTTTTTAAATCACTTTCCCTCACCAAAATAACATCAAATGTGAACATCTAGCTCTCGTCCCTTCAAAGCCATAATGTACACGACTGTTACTAAAGTCCTGTAAAGTTGGAGGGGAACTTAGCCAGCACACAGGAAGCCATAATGGCTTCAACTCCCCCATCCACTTTTTCATCCACAATAACTCACACTGTGACCCAGGACAAGCGGACCCTGGACTCTACCACGGCTTGTATCCCTGTGTGTGGGCGCATATGTTTACTCTATTAAATTTAGTTACTTATATAGTAATGGGTCAACAAATGACTAAGATTAGTGGCAAAAAAATAAAGTATCCTATTTCCTGATGATTAAAACAACAAAAATTCGTTCAGTCATTGACTCACTTGTTGCGATCAACGCCCCCGCGGCCTGGTCCACGATCAGGCCTCCGGGTGGATCAGGGTCTGACCAACGAGGCTGTTACTGCTGGCCGCACGTAGTCCAAAGTACGAACTAGAGCCCGGCTGATCCGACACTGACTTTAGGTATCTGTCCAGCTCCCTCTTGAAGACAACCAGGGGTCAATTAGTAATGCCCCTTATGGCTGGACTTAAATATATATATATATATATATATATATATATATATATATATATATATATATATATATATATATATATGTATATATATATATATATTATTACATAATATGGGTATATGGGTATATATATGGGTATATATAATATGGGTATATATATATATATATATATATATATATATATATATATATATATATATATATATATATATATATATATATATATATATATATAAATGCAGTAAGATTCCTTGTAAAATTTGCGATAAAGTTTATTACGGTCAAACTGGTAAAAATCTCGAACTAAGATTAAAACAACATAAATATAGCATTAGAACTGGACAAGATTCCAATGCTCTATTTATTCATGTAAGAGATTTTAACCATCCAATTGATTTTCAAAAAGTTGAGAAAGTAGTATCAAGCAAGTCCATGGTCGACAGGAATATAATTGAATCTTGTTTCATAAAAAGCAGTTTTGACAATAATATGAATATTTCCTTTGGTTTATATAAATTAGATCCATTTATAATTAATAGAATTTGGGAAGAATTTAATAATACACTGGACAAATAATAATTTTTAAATTTTCTTGGGTAGAATAGTTTGTTGGTGAGTTGTGCAAAGGACCTGTCCAGTCGGGCCGGCGCGCATCAGGTGTTTAACCGTTGTGGGATCTGATAGTGAGGTGTTGGCCAGACCCCTTATATAGCTTCCTTGGATGCTTTACTTTCATAGTTCCTTGATAATGTGAGTAGTCACGAAAGCGCTTGGAATTTCTCTATTCTTTCAGAGTGGTTGTTTTGCATATATATATATATATATATATATATATATATATATATATATATATATATATATATATATATATATATATATATATATATATATATATATATATATATATATATATATATATATATATATATATATATATATATATATATATGCTGGTAGACAGCAACCACCCAGGGAAGTACTACCGTCCTGTCAGATGACTGTGAAACAGAAACCTGTAACTGTTTTGCATGATGGTAGGATTGCTGGTTTCTTTTTCTGTCTCATAAACACGCTAGATAACAGGGATATCTTGCTACTCCAACTTACACTTTGGTCACACTTCACAGACACGCACATGCATATATATATATATATATATATATATATATATATATATATATATATATATATATATATATATATATATATATATATATATATATATATATATATATATATATATATACATACATCTAGGTTTTTCTCCCTTTTCTACATAGCTCTTGTTCTTCTTTATTTCTTCTATTGTCCATGGGGAAGTGGAAAAGAATCTTTCCTCCGTAAGCCATGCGTGTCGTATGAGGCGACTAAAATGCCGGGAGCAATGGGCTAGTAACCCCTTCTCCTGTAGACATTTACTAAAAAAGAGAAGAAAAACTTTATAAAACTGGGATGCTTGAATGTGCGTGGATGTAGTGCGGATGACAAGAAACAGATGATTGCTGATGTTATGAATGAAAAGAAGTTGGATGTCCTGGCCCTAAGCGAAACAAAGCTGAAGGGGGTAGGGGAGTTTCGGTGGGGGGAAATAAATGGGATTAAATCTGGAGTATCTGAGAGAGTTAGAGCAAAGGAAGGGGTAGCAGTAATGTTGAAGGATCAGTTATGGAAGGAGAAAAGAGAATATGAATGTGTAAATTCAAGAATTATGTGGATTAAAGTAAAGGTTGGATGAGAAAAGCGGGTCATAATAAGCGTGTATGCACCTGGAGAAGAGAGGAATGTAGAGGAGAGAGAGAGATTTTGGGAAATGTTAAGTGAATGTATAGGAGCCTTTGAACCAAGTGAGAGAGTAATTGTGGTAGGGGACCTGAATGCTAAAGTAGGAGAAACTTTTAGAGAGGGTGTGGTAGGTAAGTTTGGGGTGCCAGGTGTAAATGATAATGGGAGCCCTTTGATTGAACTTTGTATAGAAAGGGGTTTAGTTATAGGTAATACATATTTTAAGAAAAAGAGGATAAATAAGTATACAAGATATGATGTAGGGCGAAATGACAGTAGTTTGTTGGATTATGTAATGGTAGATAAAAGACTGTTGAGTAGACTTCAGGATGTACATGTTTATAGAGGAGGCCACAGATATATCAGATCACTTTCTAGTTATAGTTACAGTGAGAGTAAAATGTAGATGGGATACAAGGAGAATAGAAGCATCAGGGAAGAGAGAGGTGAAGGTTTATAAACTAAAAGAGGAGGCAGTTAGGGCAAGATATAAACAGCTATTGGAGGATAGATGGGCTAATGAGAGCATAGGCAATGGGGTCGAAGAGGTATGGGGTAGGTTTAAAAATGTAGTGTTAGAGTGTTCAGCAGAAGTTTGTGGTTACAGGAAAGTGGGTGCAGGAGGGAAGAGGAGCGATTGGTGGAATGATGATGTAAAGAGAGTAGTAAGGGAGAAAAAGTTAGCATATGAGAAGTTTTTACAAAGTAGAAGTGATGCAAGGAGGGAAGAGTATATGGAGAAAAAGAGAGAAGTTAAGAGAGTGGTGAAGCAATGTAAAAAGAGAGCAAATGAGAGACTGGGTGAAATGTTATCAACAAATTTTGTTGAAAATAAGAAAAAGTTTTGGAGTGAGATTAACAAGTTAAGGAAGCCTAGAGAACAAATGGATTTGTCAGTTAAAAATAGGAGAGGAGAGTTATTAAATGGAGAGTTAGAGGTATTGGGAAGATGGAGGGAATATTTTGAGGAATTGTTAAATGTTGATGAAGATAGGGAAGCTGTGATTTCGTGTATAGGGCAAGGAGGAATAACATCTTGTAGGAGTTAGGAAGAGCCAGTTGTGAGTGTGGGGGAAGTTCGTGAGGCAGTAGGTAAAATGAAAGGGGGTAAGGCAGCCCGGATTGATGGGATAAAGATAGAAATGTTAAAAGCAGGTGGGGATATAGTTTTGGAGTGGTTGGTGCAATTATTTAATAAATGTATGGAAGAGGGTAAGGTACCTAGGGATACCTGGAGGTTATTCCGGGGATCAACGCCCCCGCGGCCCGGTCCATGACCAGGCCTCCCGATGGATCAGGGCCTGATCAACTAGGCTGTTACTGCTGGCCGCACTAAGTCCAACGTACGAGCCACAGCCCGGCTGATCCGGCACTGACTTTAGGTATCTGTCCAGCTCTCTCTTGAAGGCAGCCAGGGGTTTATTGGCAATTCCCCTAATGCTTGATGGGAGGCTGTTGAACAGTTTTGGGCCCCGGACTCTTATGGCAGAGAGCATGCATAGTTCCTTTGTATAAAGGCAAAGGGGACAAAAGAAAGTGCAAAAATTATAAGGGGATCAGTCTGTTGAGTATACCTGGTAAAGTGTATGGTAGAGTTATTATTGAAAGAATTAAGAGTAAGACGGAGAATATGATAGCAGATGAACAAGGAGGCTTTAGGAAAGGTAGGGGGTGTGTTGACCAGGTGTTTACAGTGAAACATATAAGTGAACAGTATTTAGATAAGGCTAAAGAGGTCTTTGTGGCATTTATGGATTTGGAAAAGGCGTATGACAGGGTGGATAGGGGGGCAATGTGGCAGATGTTGAAGGTGTATGGTGTAGGAGGTAGGTTACTGAAAGCAGTGAAGAGTTTTTACGAGGATAGTGAGGCTCAAGTTAGAGTATGTAGGAAAGAGGGAAATTATTTCCCAGTAAAAGTAGGCTTTAGACAAGGATGTGTGATGTCACCGTGGTTGTTTAATATATTCATAGATGGGGTTGTAAGAGAAGTAAATGCGAGGGTCTTGGCAAGAGGCGTGGAGTTAAAAGATAAAGAATCACACATAAAGTGGGAGTTGTCACAGTTGCTCTTTGCTGATGATACTGTGCTCTTGGGAGATTCTGAAGAGAAGTTGCAGAGATTGGTGGATGAATTTGGTAGGGTGTGCAAAAGAAGAAAATTAAAAGTGAATACAGGAAAGAGTAAGGTTATGAGGATAACAAAAAGATTAGATGATGAAAGATTGGATATCAGATTGAAGGGAGAGAGTATGGAGGAGGTGAATGTATTCAGATATTTGGGAGTGGACGTGTCAGTGGATGGGTCTATGAAAGATGAGTTGAATCATAGAATTGATGAGGGGAAAAGGGTGAGTGGTGCACTTAGGAGTCTGTGGAGACAAAGAACTTTGTCCTTGGAGGCAAAGAGGGGAATGTATGAGAGTATAGTTTTACCAACGCTCTTATATGGGTGTGAAGCATGGGTGATGAATGTTGCAGCGAGGAGAAGGCTGGAGGCAGTGGAGATGTCATGTCTGAGGGCAATGTGTGGTGTGAATATAATTCAGAGAATTCGTAGTTTGGAAGTTAGGAGGAGGTGCGGAATTACCAAAACTGTTGTCCAGAGGGCTGAGGAAGGGTTGTTGAGGTGGTTTGGACATGTAGAGAGAATGGAGAGAAACAGAGTGACTTCAAGATTGTATCAGTCTGTAGTGGAAGGAAGGCGGGGCATGGGTCGGTCTAGGAAAGGTTGAAGGGAGGGGGTAAAGGAGGTTTTGTGTGCGAGGGGCTTGGACTTCCAGCAGGCATGCGTGAGCGTGTTTGATAGGAGTGAATGGAGACAAATGGTTTTTAATACTTGACGTGCTGTTGGAGTGTGAGCAAAGTAACATTTATGAAGGGGTTCAGGGAAACCGGCAGGCCGGACTTGAGTCCTGGAGATGGGAAGTGCAGTGCCTGCACTCTGAAGGAGGGGTGTTAATGTTGCAGTTTAAAAACTGTAGTGTAAAGCACCCTTCTGGCAAGACAGTGATAGAGTGAATGATGGTGAAAGTTTTTCTTTTTCGGGCCACCCTGCCTTGGTGGAAATCGGCCAGTGTAATAATAAAATAATATATATAATATGTATATAAATTAGTCATACACACATGTGGGCTTGAAAATATACAGTACATATGGGAAGTGTGTTGGTAAAGACAGGGCCGAGAGGGTCACACTCCCTTGTTTATACAGGAAGAAAGACAGGTCAATTTGTCAGGTCACCCGGCCAGTGTCAACAGCGGCGCGTGACCTACAAGGGGCCAGGCGAGTGTAACCTGATCTGACCCCAGGGTGCATAAACCTGGTCAATGAATGTAGAGGCGGAGAGGTCATGGTGTATGGAGGAATGATGGTGTAGGGGAGAAGGGATAGTGTTTGGCAGGGGAGGAGAGGAGAGGGGATGGTGTGTGAGGGGCGCGGAAAAAGTCTATGCTCCTTATTTCCACCACGTGGGGCTCTGAATCAAGCAGTAAAGTTATAGACAATAATACAAACAACGACGTTTTTAACGATTCGACAGACAATAGTGTTTGTGACACTAGAACAGACAATGACGGGTTTGACAAATAAACAGACGACGATGCTTTTAAATATAGAACAACGATGGCTATGACGAATATTGTTTTTTCAAGCCATATTGGACGTTACAAAGTTAATCTGTACAAAATTGATAAACTCACATCTTAACATAGTGAACAATATATCTCCCAACACTGGAAAGAACGTGAAAGCCTGTAAAAGTCTTAATACACAATAGTACTTTGGGAAGATGTCTTAAATGACATGGATCCAAACCAGTGCCTTGAAAAGATCAACTTCCTGGCAGCCGAAGCATGTTCTAGGCATATTCCCCTAAGAAAGAAGAAGAGCAGGAGTAAACTGGAGAGAGAAAGACGCTCCCTCTACAGAAGACGACAAAGAGTCACTGAGCTCCTCAGGAGTGCTAGAATATCTGATACACGAAAGGAGGCGCTGACCAGGGAAATGGAAACTATCGAACTTAAGTTAAATGACTCTTACAGGAACCAGGAGAGGCAGGAGGAGCTTAAAGCTATTAGTGAAATTGAAAGAAATTCAAAATATTTCTTTTCATATGCCAAAAACAAGGCAAATATCACATCTAGTATCGGGCCCTTACTCAGACAGGATGGGACTTACACAGATGACAACAAGAAAATGAGTGAAATATTGAAATCCCAGTACGACTCTGTGTTTAGTGAACCACTAATCGGTCTGAGGATCGACGACCCAAATGATTTCTTCATGAATGAGCCTCAAAACTCCATAAATGTATGCCAGATTTCCGACATTACCCTAACTCCGATAGATTTCGAAAAAGCCATTGACAACATGCCTATGCACTCAGCCCCGGGCCCAGACTCGTGGAACTCTGTTTTCATTAAGAACTGCAAAAAAAACCTCTCGCGTGCCCTAAGTACACTATGGACGAAGAGCTTGGACATGGGTGAAATTCCACAGTCACTTAAAACAACGGATATAACCCCACTCCATAAAGGTGACAGCAAAGCATTATCTAAGAACTGACCAATAGCTCTGACGTCCCACATCATAAAAATCTTTGAAAGAGTGCTAAGAAGCAGGATTGCAAATCACCTGGATTCCCAAAATCTGCACAATCCAGGGCAACATGGGTTCAGGGCAGGTCGCTCCTGCCTCTCACAACTACTGGATCACTATGGCATGGCCTTGGATGCACTGGAAGAAAATCAGAATGCAGATGTAATATACACAGACTTTGCAAAAGCATTTGACAAATGAGATCATGGCGTAATAGCCCATAAAATACGTGCTGAAGGAATAACTGGGAAAGTGGGGAGATGGATCTTCAACTTCCTAACAAATCGAACACAAAGAGTAGTGGTCAACAGAGTTAAATCGGAGGCTGCCATAGTGAAGAGCTCTGTTCCACAAGGCACAGTACTCGCCCCCATCTTATTCCTTATCCTCATATCAGACATAGACAGAGATATACACCACAGCACCGTATCATCCTTTGCGGATGATACTAGGATCTGCATGAGGCTGTCATCTGCTGAGGACGCGGTTAACCTCCAAGAAGATATAAACAAAGTTTTCCAGTGGGCAACGGTAAACAATATGATGTTCAATGAGGACAAATTCCAACTACTCCGTTATGGAAAACTGGAGGAGATAATAACTAGAACAGAGTATACTACTGACTCCGGCCATACAATAGAGCGGAAAAATAATGTAAGGGACCTGGGAGTAGTAATGTCTGAGGATCTCACTTTCAAGGATCACAACAGTGCCACGATCGCACGTGCAAAGAAAATGATACGATGGATAATGAGAACTTTCAAAACGAGAGATGCCAAGCCAATGATGATCCTTTTCAAATCACTTGTTCTCTCTAGGCTGGAATACTGCTGTACATTAACATCTCCATTCAAAGCAGGTGAAATCGCAGATCTAGAGAGTGTACAGAGATCCTTTACTGCACGTATAAGTTCTGTCAAGCACCTTAACTACTGGGAACGCTTGGAAGCACTTGACTTGTACTCGTTGGAACGCAGGAGGGAGAGATATATCATAATCTACACTTGGAAAATCTTGGAAGGAATGATCCTAAATCTGCACACAGAAATCACTTCCTACGAAAGTAAAAGACTGGGCAGGCGATGCAAAATGCCCCCAATAAAAAGTAGGGGCGCCATTGGTACACTAACGGGGAATTGCCAATAAACCCCTGGCTGCCTTCAAGAGAGAGCTGGACAGATACCTAAAGTCAGTGCCGGATCAGCCGGGCTGTGGCTCGTACGTTGGACTGCGTGCGGCCAGCAGTAACAGCCTAGTTGATCAGGCCCTGATCCATCGGGTGGCCTGGTCATGGACCGGGCCGCGGGGGCGTTGATCCCAGGAATAACCTCCAGGTAACCTCCAGGGGTTGAGTAACAAGCTTAGTTGAGTGACAAGTACCTGGGGCTACTTACCTGGAGGTCGTTCCGGGGGTCAACGCCCCCGCTGCCCAGTCCTTGAACCGGCCTCCCGGTGGATCATGGCATGATCAACCAGGCTGTTGCTGCTGGCTGTACACAATCCAACGTACGAACCGTTGCCCGGCTGATCGGGCACTGACTTTAGACATCTGCCCAGTTCCCTTTTGAAGACAAGCAGGGATCTATTAGAAATTTCCAAATGTATTATGGAATGCTGTTGCACAGTCTTGGACCCCTGGACATTTACTGTGTTTTCTCTCAGTATATTCATGACACTTCTGCTTTTCATTAGGGGGAAGCTGCGTCGTTTGCCGAGTCTTTTTGCTTTCGTAGGGAGTGATTTATGTGTGCAGATTTGGGACAAGTCCCTCTAAGATTTTCCAGGTATATATTATGATGAATCTTTCTCGCCTGCGTTCCAGTGAGTACGGGTCAAGGGACTTCAAATGTTCCAAGTAATTAAGGTGTTTGACTGAACTAATAGTTGCAGTGAAGGTTTTCTGCAATTTCACGTCTTGAATGAAGGTGTCAGTATACATCAGCACTCCAGCCTAAACAGAACAACTGGCTAAGAAAGGATCGTCACTGGCATAGCGTCCCTTGATTTGAAAGTTTTTTATTATTCATCCTATCATTTTCCTCGTGGATGTGATATTGACACTGTTGTGATCCCTGAAGGTAAGATCCTCTGACATTAACACTCCCAAGTTTTTCACATTAGCTTTCCGCTCTATTGTGTGATGAAAGTTTGTTGTATACTCCGTACTTGCTATTATTTCCTTAGGTTGTCCATAACGAAGTAAATAAGGGCTGGCAAGGGAAAAAACACACGCACAGCATAACAAAAGCAGACCTACGAATTACAACGTTTTACCTACAAGAGGTTCTATCTAGTAACACAGGAAATGAGACACAAGTTACATCCTTCAGTCATTAATAACACAGGAAGTGAGACACATGTTAATATAAGACACTGATAATGATGTGAAATTTTTCATAACTGTTGAATATAATTAACAGATTGTGTGAAATTTAAGTGTGTTGGAGAGTGTGCGAGAGTTGTGCTCCTGAAACATTATGAATCTTATTTGAAGTTAAAGCTGTCACACTTGCTGGTTGCAGATGATGCAGTGATGTTGCAGGGTTCTGGAGAGCAGCTGCGGTGACTGTTTGAGAAGGAAGGCAACAAGACGTGTAGGGAAAGCACGATGACTATAAATGGAAAATAGCATTGTGACGAGATAATTGTGAGGAATGAAGGAGTGATGGCGGATGTGTTCCCGTTGTTGGGTAACCTGACCGGAGATGATGTGGACGAATCTCGTTACTATAAAAAAGTAAATGTATCGTCTGTGTTATTCTACGAAGGAGGAAGACGTCAAAAGTATAATAGAAGACATCGAAGCTCGAGGGATTCTTTGACCATACTGGTCGGAAGACGCACCTGGGACCGTGTCAGGAATGTAATGTTGTTGTGACCCCTCCAAGAAGGGTAGGCATGAGGTACCCTTGATGCCGGTGAAGGACTCTTGATCCAGGGAATAGTACTCATCTTCCTCTTCCTTGAATCGTAACTCCATAACCCCACATTTCTTAAAAGCTGTATGACTCTTAGTAATAAAATGTGAGTAGTGAGTCCTATTCTTTATGGTGATGTTTTAACTTGGGATAGTAGACCGGTAGATGTTTTTACTTAGTGTAGTTGGCCAGATGTTTTACCAGGGTGCCTTTGGCTGCTACCAAGTAGTTTCATTTCTATGGCTGGTTATATACCTAGTGGTTATATCCATGTGGCTGGGACCTGCTGGTTCCATCAGTATTTAGACGGATGAGTGCCATCATGCAGTCAATTTACCCTTGGTTCTATGTCTGGAGAGTGACAAGCCTTCTTGTACACATGCAGTGCAGCCGTTGGCCATTATTATAAGTAGATGGCGTCTTCATTCCTGTGTTAATTATAATGAGGTTCTTGTCGAAACAAAGTATACCTCAGCTCCAGTGTTGCCACTCACCACTAGGGTGACTCTGGGTCTGATCACCACCAGCAGTGTACAGGGCCACCCTTCCTATTGGGTCACTCTAGGTGTGACCACTTTCTGTAGTATACAGACCACAGGACTGCGTGTTTATATGGGGCAGATATCTGTGTGATAGCACCACGTGCTTTAATCGGGAATGTCTCTCCCATGAACCTCTACACACAGCGAAACGTTGCCCCAGTATGTTTGTCTTGTAAACTATCTTTGTATTATACTGATAGACAGAAGCAACCTATTTATCAGTGTGTCTTACTAGTGAAAATAAGCTATCAGACAAACTCTTTCGGTGTCTAGTTCTAAAGTTTTTTATGTATCCATATGTTCTACAGGATGGATATGGGATGCACAATAAACTAACCACTGCCGTCCACAAGATGCATATTGGGTGTACAGTAAACTGGCCACTACTCTCCACGGGACAGATATGACGTACACAGCAAACTAACTACTACCGTTCACAAGATGGTTATGGGATGCGCAATAAACAGTCCACTACAACAGGATGGATATGGAGTGCACAGTGTACAATAACAATAACAAAAACAACAGCAACAACAAACATGGCTGATAATGAATATAGTAAAATATAACAGAAGAAGTGTTAAATTGAAGCTCATAAATAACCGTAAGAAAGAAATGTAAAAAGCAACAGCGAGAATCGTTATATTTACTCAGTTTTTTATCCTTATCTTTCCCTGCCACTTCTTCCTGCTTTCTTAATTTTCTTCGTCTCATTTACACCATTATCATCGTATTTACCCATTCGTTTAAGTATTTAGACATTAATTTTGAATGTCACTTTTGTAAATTTATCACCACGGCTGTACACACACACCAGAGAATTCCATTTTATGTTTGTGTATACAAGTCAAACTGCTCATCTGACTCACCATAGGATCAACACACTCTCTACCTCGCTAAATATACTACTACTTGCTGCTTAGTTGGTTACGTTCACTGCCTATCCACTATTGGTGGGTCATTAACACAGGGACTCACCTGCTCTCTAGCATGCAAGTATGTGACAAGTCACCGAACCGGGGATCAGCGTATACTTAGTATATAGACTGTGATAGATATAAGGTATACTTAAAGGTAGATGTATAGTGAGAGATATACTTATGTCTCGGTATGTATATCTCACAGTGCAGTTAATAAAAATCTGTTTTTATGCACTTTTTAGTGTATATACACACAGAAAAGCCCCCTCTCGGTGTATAGCCACTGTGAGACATAATATTTCAACGCTTATCCACTGATAAACGTACCTTAGAATATACATACTGCGATACATTCACCCCTGAGTGTATATACTTTGTCGCTAAATATACAGGTAGTGGCAGCGAGGTTGTGGCTCAGCTGATTACTGTAAATAAAAACACTGGCTACTCCATCATGGCGGACGAGCGGCCCGGCAGAGCTCGGAGATGGATCGAGCACAGCACAGATCTTAAATGGATCGCAGTCGCTTCAAAAAAAGTGGGAGATACTGAGTGAGAAAGACCATGGGGAGGCTGGGGTGGGTACTGGGAAATGGGGAGCCATGGGGAGATTCATTAGCGAGGCATTCCGAAGAAAACTTTTCGGTGACAATGTCTGCGGACATTTGTGAGAGCCTCTGGGAAACAAAGCATTTACTGCTTTCACAGCTGACTAGAATTAGTAATTCTTCCCTCAGAAATTCTCCGTATTTCTATTCAAAATGGGATGAAGGACCAACAATCCCTGTGTCCCCATGCACAGGCAGGAACTGTCTTCCCACTGATGTGGAGCCTGTACTTAGCTAAGGTGATTCTAGGCGGTTATCCCCGGCTATATTCCACCTTGAAGTATCCCCTCTAGTGTGGACCCATTTTACAACCCAGGAGTCCAAATGGCCTGTTATCCTGGGTGTAATGGGAGCAAAATAAACACAGCAGAAAAGTTTTGACTTATATTATCCTTCACCAATCTAAACAGCAATATGTACACTATGTACAGTGATAGGTATTAGTGCACTCCACGGTAAGCAAGGCGGAAATAGAAGCCACAAGAGAGCACACCGTGCTTCAACCAGCTCTAGAATGAGAATGACAAGGGCAGATAGGAGAGTGGTACCCACATAACCTCTGCGATTGCCAAAACCATCTTCTTATTGGCTGGAACCTGGTCACTAGTTGAACGACGGGGCCCCATCATCAACTCTTAGTTACCTGGTTCGCTGGTTGGGGGAGATAGCCTGTAAATGAGGGTGTGTACATGCGCCGAATAAAGATTACGTACTCTTTGCATGCCACAACCCACCTGCAACGGACAATGGTACTTATAAAATATGATAATCTTAGTAAATGTAATCTGGAAACAAGATTAAGCCTCTATTCATTGAGCAGTAGTAGTCACTCAAAGATACTTCAGTACCCTAAGCTAGCTACGTTTAGTCTTGATATCTCGGTGCTGCCTTCTTGTGAGCACGTACTGTCTTGTCGTAATTATAGAGACCTTGATCTGGACTAGATTTGTGTGATGGTGAGAGATGTTTTAGGCAAGGTGGACGCATCAGCACTGTCTCTTGACCAGTTAACAAAGATTCACGATGAGGTATTTTTGACTGTCTAAGAAGTTCTGTCTTTTGATTGTTGAAAGGATCTTGATTCGTAAGTTTGCTCCTTGGTATGATTCTGTTGCCCAGTTCGTAGGTCTCGCGGAGCGACGATGGCGATGGATCATGGCCTGATTATGCAGAAGCCTGTCGAACAGGGTATCGGTTCAGAAGGTGGAATACTACAAGGAAACATTTGGATCTTGTCGTGAAAATCAGCATCTTCTCTTCACCCATCCGAATGACTTGTTTGGTTGTGTATCTAAACCTGCTTTGCCCACCTCTGATTCTGCTTTTCAATTGGATTCGGCCTTCTCAGTTTATTTGTCAGAAAATGACGATACACAAGACAACATCCGGATACTAATGTAGAAGACACAAAACTCTACAAAGGTTCTCTTTTGAGGGCAATACAGAAATTTTTGGTCCCTTTGAATGGGGTACTATCAGTTTGCAGCCTGAGGGACCAGCGACGGATCTGAGTTTCTACCTAGAGTCTTCAATGTCATTACTTGGTCACATCAACCACATTTTTTAACCTTGCACTTTTCAAATTAATTATCACTAAATAGTCAGAAAATATCTTGATAAGCAGAGTATCTTGGTCATTATCCAAGTGTTTTCTCCTCTTGAACTGATATTTGAAATTATTTGTGGGTTTGTTTAATTACCTCTACCTTCCTCCTTCAGTCGCTGCCTCAGTAGGCACCAGAGTGTTTTCCTCCTTCAGTTGCTGCTTCAGGAGGCACCAGAGTGTCTTCCTCCTTCAGTCGCTGCTCCAGGAGGCACCAGAGTGTCTTCCTCCTTCAGTTGCTGCCTCAGTAGGCACCAGAGTGTCTTCCTCCTTCAGTCGCTGCCTCAGTAGGCACCAGAGTGTCTTCCTCCTTCAGTCGCTGCCTCAGTAGGCACCAGAGTGTCTTCCTCCTTCAGTCGCTGCCTCAGTAGGCACCAGAGTGTCTTCCTCCTTCAGTCGCTGCCTCAGTAGGCACCAGAGTGTCTTCCTCCTTCAGTCGCTGCCTCAGTAGGCACCAGAGTGTCTTCCTCCTTCAGTCGCTGCCTCAGTAGGCACCAGAGTGTCTTCCTCCTTCAGTCGCTGCTTCAGAAGGCACCAGAGTGTCTTCGTCCTTCAGTTGCTGCGCCAGGAGGCACCAGAGTGTCTTCCTCCTTTAGTCGCTGCTCCAGGAGGCACCAGAGTGTCTTCCTCCTTCAGTTGCTGCTCCAGGAGACACCAGTGTCTTTCTCCTTCAGTCGCTGCTTCAGGAGGCACCAGAGTGTCTTCCTCCTTCAGTTGCTGCTCCAGGAGGCACAAGAGTGTCTTCCTCCTTCAGTTGCTGCTCCAGGAGGCACCAGAGTGTCTTCCTCCTTCAGTCGCTGCTCCAGGAGGCACCAGAGTGTCTTCCTCCTTCAGTTGCTGCTCCAGGAGGCGCCAGAGTGTCTTCCTCCTTCAGTTGCTGCTCCAGGAGGCACCAGAGTGTCTTCCTCCTTCAGTCGCTGCTTCAGGAAGCACCAGAGTGTCTTCCTCCTTCAGTCGCTGCTTCAGGAGGCACCAGAGTGTCTTTCTCCATCAGTCACTGTTTCAGGAGGCACCAGTGTATCTCACGTCAGTCACAGTTACAAGGAGGCCCCAGTGTGTTACCAGCTGTATCTTCCTCCGTCACCCGTTGCGTCAGAAGGCACCAGAGTGTCACAATCTGTGACTATCTCACGTCAGTCACTGTTACAAGGAGGCACCAGTGTCCTACCAGCTGTATCTTCCTCCGTCAGCCACTGCCTCAGGAGGCACCAGAGTGTCTTACTCCATCAGTCACTGCTTCAGGAGGCACCAGAGTGTCTTCCTCCATCAGTCGCTGCTTCAGGAGGCACCAGAGTGTCTTCCTCCATCAGCCACTGCTTCAGGAGGCACCAGAGTGTCTTTCTCCTTCAGTCATTGTTACAGGAGGTACCAGTGTATCTCACGTCAGTCACTGTTACAAGGAGGCACCAGTGTGTTACCAGCTGTGTCTTCCTCCGTCAGCCACTGCGTCAGGAGGCACCAGAGTGTCACAATCTGTGACTGTCTCCGTCAGCCACTACGTCAGGAGGCACCAGAGGGCCAACTAAAACACAGAATATGATACGGAGATGTCAAACTCAGGAGAGACACGGAGGTAAAAGTTGACAGCTTGGCGCCTCGTCTGAGATGCTTGAGTCACCACCTGTATACCTTGCTACAGTGTGTGATGAGATGGGGGGGATTGTAGTGGTGTCTTGTGCCAGGCTGGTAAGATGTGTGTGGTGATGGCTGTGGTGGTGATGACGGTGGCAGTGGTGGTGATGACGGTGGCAGTGGTGGTGATGACGGTGGCAGTGGTGATGATGACGGTGGCAGTGGTGGTGATGACGGTGGCAGTGGTGGTGGATTGAAAATACCATTTGCGCAGGTGAAACGTCTCTCGCTAAAGGTAACCAGATGCTGCATCTCTTCTTCATCAGTTATTCTGATAGTTACATTGTGGGAACACCCGCAGTGTGCTACTACACCACTCTATATGATTGCTACATTGTGGGAACACCCGCAGTGTGCCACTACACCACTCTATATGATAGTTACATTGTGGGAACACCCGCAGTGTGCTACTACACCACTCTATATGATAGTTACATTGCGGGAACACCCGCTGTGTGCTGCTATACTACTCTCTATGATAGTTACACAATAGTTAGGTATATGGATAGGGCGTTCTGCTTGAAGGACAGGAGTAGGAGACAGAGAGTTTGCTTTCCTGGGGCTGGGATGGAGGATATTGTTAGCCGTCTTGATGACATCTTGAGAGGTAATGGGAGCAATCCTATTATCTGTCTCAGTGCTGGAGGCAATGATGTTGGCAGACGTAGGAGTAAAGACCTGATTTGCAGGTACAGGTCAGCAATAGAAATAATTAGGAGTAAGGGTGGGAACCCTGTCATATGTGGGGTTTTGCCAAGGAGAGGAGTTGGAAATGAATTGTTGTCCAGGGCAATTGGTGTCAATTGCTGGCTGGACAAATACTGTAAGGAAAATGCGGTAACATTCATTGACAACTGGGACCTCTTCTATGGCAGAAATGACATGTATGCCAGGGATGGGGTTCACTTATCTAGGTCTGGGGTGGTAGCACTGGCAACTGCAGTGGAGGGAGCAGTTAGGACTTTAAACTAGGAATAGTTAGTGGTATGGGTTTTGGCAGGAAAACAGTGAAGTCCCAGTGTAGTAATATTACGAGTTCTAGGGGAACTAGTAATAAGCAGAACGAGGTAGATATTGAAAAGCCAGGGACTTTGGGTGATAAGGACAGTAATAGGTTTAGTAGAAAAACAGAAATGAGCAGGAAGGGTAAAGAGAAAGGAGAGTCTTTCAATGTTTATTATGCTAATTGCCGTAGTGCTAGGAATATGATGGACGAGTTGAGATTAGTTGCTAGTGCAGGTAGCATTGATGTATTTGCCTTAACTGAGACGTGGTTTAATTCAAAAAGTCGGGACATGCCTGCGGAATGTCATATTCAGGGTTTTAAATTGTTCCAAGTAGATAGAAGTATGGGAAGGGGGGTGGGGTGGCATTGTATGTCCGAGATCGCTTGAACTGTTGCATAAAAACGGGTATAAGTCTGAAGTAACACATACAGAGTCTGTTTGGATAGAATTTTCAGAGGGGCATGAAAAACTGATTTTAGGAGTGATATACCGTCCCCCAAACTTAGATAGGGACCAAGGGAGACTACTATGGGAGGAAATTGTTAAGGCCACAAGGCACGATAATGTAGTAATTCTAGGAGACTTTAACTTTAGTCATATTGATTGGAATTTCTTGACTGGGAATTTAGAATCATACGACTTCTTAGAAGTAGTTCAGGATTGTTTTTTGAAGCAGTTTGTGACAGAACCTACAAGGGGAAATAACCTGCTTGACTTAGTTATGGCAAACAATGAATCCCTTGTTAATAATTTAGAAATTTCAGAGGAACTGGGTGCTAGCGACCACAAATCAATTACATTTAGCATTGAATGGAAGTACGATAGTAGCGATAACTCAGTAACAGTCCCAGATTTTCGCTTAGCAGATTACGATGGGCTTAGAGAACACTTATCATCTGTTGACTGGGGTAACGAAGTGAGCTATCAATATGACAGTTTTCTGAACACTATACATGCTGCTCAAAGAACGTTTATCCCATATAAAGAAATTAGATCAAATAGAAATGACCCAAAATGGATGAATAATAGGCTCAAATATCTACTAGGGCATAAGAAAGGAATTTATAGGCGTATCAAAAGAGGTGAGGGTCATCTTATGAATCAGTATATTGACATTAAGAGGGACATTAAAAAGGGGATAAGAAAAGCTAAAAGGGACTATGAAATTAAAGTTGCTAGGGATTCTAAAACTAACCCAAAAAGTTTTTTCCAGGTATATAGAACAAAAGTTAGAGATAAGATAGGTCCCCTTAAAAATAACTATGGGCACCTTACTGACAAAGAGAATGAAATGTGCTCGATTTTTAAAAATTATTTTCTCTCAGTTTTTACACAGGAAGATACTAACAATATTCCAGTAATTAATTTTTATAGTGGGCTAGAAGAAGATAAATTATGTAACATCACAGTCACTAGTGAAATGGTTGTGAAGCAGATAGACAGACTGAAGCAAAATAAGTCGCCGGGTCCTGATGAGGTTTTTTCAAGGGTTCTTAAGGAATGCAAAATGGAACTCTGTGAACCATTAACTAATATTTTTAATTTATCTCTTCAAACAGGTGTAGTGTCTGATATGTGGAAGATGGCTAATGTAATTCCTATTTTTAAAACAGGGGACAAGTCGTTACCGTCAAATTACCGTCCAATAAGCCTGACCTCAATTGTAGGCAAATTACTAGAGTCAATTATAGCTGAGATTATAAGAAGCCATCTCGATAAGCATAGCTTGATTAATGATACTCAGCATGGATTCACAAGAGGTCGGTCTTGTCTAACTAATTTATTAACTTTCTTCAGTAAAGCTTTTGAGGCTGTTGACCACGATAAAGAATTTGATATTATTTACTTAGATTTTAGTAAGGCTTTTGATAGAGTTCCGCACCATAGACTGTTAAAGAAAGTGGCAGCTCATGGCATTGGGGGAAAAGTGCTCTCGTGGATCGAGTCATGGCTCACTGACAGGAAGCAGAGAGTGTCCATAAATGGGGTTAAATCCGAGTGGGGATCTGTAACAAGTGGCGTTCCACAGGGATCAGTCTTGGGCCCGTTGTTGTTTATAATATATATCAATGATCTTGATGAGGGAATTACTAGTGATATGAGCAAATTCGCCGATGACACAAAGATAGGTAGAATAATTGATTCAAACGTAGATGTTATGGAACTTCAGGAGGATTTAAACAAACTCTATTCTTGGTCAGAAAGTGGCAGATGCAGTTCAATGTAGATAAATGCAAGGTTCTGAAGCTTGGGAGTGCCCATAACCCTAGTACTTATAAGTTAAATGATGTAGAACTTAGCCATACAGATTGCGAAAAGGACTTGGGGGTTATGGTGAGCAGCAACCTGAAACCAAGACAGCAATGCCTAAGCGTACGTAATAAGGCAAATAGATTACTGGGATTTATATCAAGAAGTGTAAGCAACAGAAGTCCAGAGGTCATACTGCAGCTTTATACATCATTAGTAAGGCCTCACCTAGATTATGCAGGTCAGTTCTGGTCTCCATATTACAGAATGGACATAAATTCGTTAGAAAACATTCAGCGTAGGATGACTAAATTAATACATAGCATTAGAAATCTTCCTTATGAAGAAGATTGAAGACTCTTAAGTTACATTCACTTGTTAGACGAAGAATGAGGGGAGACCTGATCGAAGTGTATAAGTGGAGATAGGTATTAATAAAGGGGATATTAATAAGGTCTTGAGGATGTCTCTCCAAGAGAGAACCCGCAGTAATGGATTTAAATTAGATAAGTTTAGATTTAGAAAGGACATAGGAAAGTATTGGTTTGGAAATAGGGTAGTTGATGAGTGGAACAGTCTACCTAGTTGGGTTATTGAGGCTGGGACTTTGGGTAGTTTCAAATTTAGGTTGGATAAGTACATGAGTGGGAGGGGTTGGATTTGAGTGGGACTTTCACATCAGAGCTTATTTCTTGGGTGGCATTGAAAATTGGGTTGGGCAAATGTTTTGTTAGTGGGATGAATTGTAAAGGACCTGCCTAGTATGGGCCAACAGGCCTCCTGCAGTGTTCCTCCTTTCTTATGTTCTTATGTTTTTATGTTATATTTTCCTTTTCCTCCTCTATCACACAGGATGTTTCTCATAGATTGATTAACGTAATCTGTAAGCCTGAGCTGAAAGATTTCAGTAGACGTGAACGGTGAATGTCAGCCTGAGTTAGCAAACTTCAATAGACGTTAACGGTGAATGCGGAGGGAACAACCACATGAAATTAGCCGGAAAGGAGACAAAGGGAAGAAAGTGGTGCGAACATCTTTGAAGATACTAATTTTTTTTTTTCTTAAATTTTGTCGCTGAAGGAGCTGGTTTGTTGCGCACACTTCCTGCAACCAGTGGACGGCAGTGGCTAGTTTGTAGTCCACCAAACTTGCAACCAGTAGACGGTAGTGGCCAGTTAGCTGTGCACCCCGTGTCTATGCTGTTGATACACCAAGGACCTAGGCAACGGGAGTAAATCCCTTTAGGTTGTGAAGAATGTTGTGAAGAAAGTATACTGAAAGAAGGAACGCAGGAGTTGAGAAGAAATCCTGTGGAATATGCGCTGTGGGGACAGTAAGGTAAGGACTGGGACACTGAAGGAAGAGGACGGGCGCAAGGAGCAAGAATGGGAGTACGAAAGATATTGAAGAATGAAGAGGGAGGAAGAAGTAGAGAAGACACGTGAGGGGTATGATGGAGAGAGGTACTGCTGAGGACGGAGGATGGAAGACGGAAGGATGGGAAACGAGGATGGAGGGAGGCACAGGAGACGTGGGTGGAGGGCGAGTAGGGATGAAGGAAGCACAAAAGAGGAGAGTAGAGGGAAAGGTGGCAGGAGGGAGGCAGATGGTGAGGTTCGGAAGCTATGGTAACATGAAGGAAGGTGGAGGTGATAAACTTCAAGAGATACTAATCATCCTCCAGACACAGCACTAACTTCCATCCCTCACTTCCATCGCCACCACCGCCGCCACCACCACCATCACCACAACCACAACCACCACCACCACCATCACTTCAACCACCACCACCATCACCACAACCACCACAACCACCACCACAACCACCACCTCAACCACCATCACCACAACCACCACAACCACCACCACAACCACTACCACAACCACCACCACAACCACCATTACTCGCATATTAGATTGAAAAAAAGAACTGCTGCGTTGGCGAAGCGTCTATCTGGAGTTTACCTGGAGTCGCTTCCGGAGACCACCGCCCCCGCAGCCAGGTCCCAGACCAGACCTCCTGGTTGCTGGCCTGGTCGATCAAGCTATTGGTGCCCGCCGCCCGCAGCCCAACATGCACCACAAGCCTCCTGAACAGGAACTGTTATTGAGGAATCTGTCGAGTTTCCTATTGAAGACAGCTAGAAGACTGTTGGTAATCCAGCTTATGTATGAAGACAAGTTTTTGAAGAGTAGTGGTCCTCTAACAGTTATTGAGTTCTCTCAGTGTGTTCACCTCTCTCCTACTTTTTATTGGAGTTATCCTACACCGTCAGCATGCAGCTTGTTTCCATGAGTAGTTATACCGGCGTGCAAGTTTGGAACCAATCCTTCCAGTATCTTTCAGGTGTAGAGTATGATGTACCTTTCTCGCCTACGTTTTAAGGAGTCCAGTTCCAGGGACTTTAAGCGCTCCCAGTAATTATGTGCTGGATTAAAGATACCCAGGTGTTGCACATAGGTCTTATTCATCAACTCGTTTGTATTACACAACTTATATTATAATACAGAATAGTGAAGCAGCACTTTGCAAGTATTTCCAGTTTTAGAAAAAACAGCCACAGATGCAGTATAATGCGATCTTTTATTGACAACGTTTCGCCCACACAGTGGACTTTATTAAGTTACAAACAGATCTGTTTGTGACTTGATAAAGTCCACTGTGTGAGCGAAACGTTGTCAACAAAGGTTCACGTTATACTGCATCTGTGTCTGTTCTTTCATAGTATCGATACTGTAAACTATTCATCTCCGTCTTGTCCAGTTTTATTGAAGAACAATAATTTCCTTGTTTGCTCAGTCCTCCCTCTCTTGATTAATGGATAATGAGGGTTCAAGCCTATCAACTACACCAGTCAAGAATACTTTAATCCACAAAATAGCGATTAAAGTGACTTCTCAGCATATATGCCAGAGTATACAGTATACACCTCTGGGTATATACTGTATACTCTGGCTCTTCTCTTCTGGTCTCCTCTCAATCAGTAACTCTATACCCCAACTCTCTTCCTTCCTTCTTCCTCTCCAGTGACCCAGGGGAGCGATACCCCTCTCTTCTCTTCCCCCTTTTCCTCTCCCTTGATCCAGGGAAGAGACTCCCCCTCTCCCTCCACCGGCCTACCTCCAGGGAACTGTGACCACATCCCTGAGGCCTACCACCACTTCCGGCTGTCAGGGTACCTGGAGAAGCTCTTCCTGCACTCTTCCCAGTGTGTGTGTGTGTGTACTCACCTAGCTGTGGTTGCAGGGGTCGAATTACAGCTCCTGGCCCCACTCACAGCTCCTGGTCCCACACACAGCTCCTGGTCCCACTCACAGCTCCTGGTCCCACTCACAGCTCCTGGTCCCACTCACAGCTCCTGGTCCCACTCACAGCTCCTGGTCCCACTCACAGCTCCTGGTCCCACTCACAGCTCCTGGTCCCACTCACAGCTCCTGGTCCCACTCACAGCTCCTGGTCCCACTCACAGCTCCTGGCCCCGTATGTGTATGAGTATTCTATTTAGAGGTTTGTCTTGTACTCTGATCTTGTTTTTATATCCTTCGTTCTTCCTTGGCGTAATAATTGAAATTTGTCCTCACTGAACATCATATTGTTGCCAGAGATCCACTGAAAGACTTGAGTTATATCAGCTTGGAGACTCACTGTGTCTTCTATAGATGACACTCGTACAGATTCTAGTATCATCTTCATCTCCCACACCTTCATCTCTTTTCCTCCACCCGTACACCAGCATCCCTACACCTCCATCCTCACTCCATCACCCCACACCCCCGCTCCCACACACCATTTCCCTTTCTCCAGTTTAAATCATTTTAAATGTCTTGTCGCTCAGCCGTTTTATTGGGAGTTGAACCAGGCACTTCAGCCCGTGTTGTGGTCGGGTAGGCCTAGGGGAGACCGAGAGAAGGCCTAGGGAAGTCTTGGGGAGGCCTAGGGGAAATCTAGGGGAGGCTTTGAGCAGAATTACGGTTTTTCCAGCAAAAATGGATGCATCAGCAGTGGGCCTAATTCTTAGGCTTTTAATGTACTCATATGCTCTTACGCTACCGTCAACAGGATGGATATGGAGCGCACAATAAATTAGCCACTTCGGCGACAAAATCATAATCTAATATAAACCAAGTTTTCCAATTGGAAACGGACAACAATATGATGTTCAATGAAGACAAGTTCCAACTACTCAATTATGGAAAATTGGAGGAAATAATAACTAGAACTGAGTATACTACAAACTAATCACACAATAGAGTGGAAAAGTAAAGTGAATTACCCGGGTGTGGTAATGTCTGAGGATCTCACCTTCAAGGATATCAACAGTGCCACTATCACATCTGTGAGAAAACTGATGGGATGGATACTGAGAACATTCAAGCCAAGAGATGCCAAGCAAATGATGATCCTTTTTAAATCACTTGTTCTCTCTAGGCTGGAATACTGCTGTGCATTGACATCTTCATTCAAGGCAGGTGAAATTGCAGATCTAGAGAATGTACAGAGAACCTTTACTGTACATATTAGTTCCATCAAATACCTTAACTACTGGGAACGCTTGGAAGCACTTGACTTGTACTCAATGGAGCGCAGGCGAGAGAGATACATCATAATCTACGCCTGGAAAATCCTAGAGGGACTTGTCCCTAATATGTACACAGAAATCACTCCCTACGAAAGCAAAAAACTTGGCAGGCGATGCAACATACCCCCAATGAAAAGTAGGGGCGCCATTAGTACACTAAGAAAAAGCACAGTGAGTGTCCGGGGCCCAAGACTGTTCAACAGCCTCCCACCAGCCATAAAGAGAATTACCAACAGACCCCTGGTTGTCTTCAAGAGAAAGCTGGATGAGCCGGGCTGTGGTTCGTACGCTGGATTACGTTCTGCCAGCAGTAACAACCTAGTTGATCAGACCCTGATCCACCGGGAGGCCTGGTCATGGACCGGGCCGCGGGAACGTTGATCCCTGGAATACCCTCCAGGTAGATTAGTGTGACCCACCATATATATGACCCATGACACAGGATGAGTCATATACAGCTGGAGTTTCCCTGAACCGAGAGACTTCAGAAGGGCAATGAGGATTTTTTTTTATTTTTTTTTTTATTATCACACCGGCCGATTCCCACCAAGGCAGGGTGGCCCGAAAAAGAAAAACTTTCACCATCATTCACTCCATCACTGTCTTGCCAGAAGGGTGCTTTACACTACAGTTTTTAAACTGCAACATTAACACCCCTCCTTCAGAGTGCAGGCACTGTACTTCCCATCTCCAGGACTCAAGTCCGGCCTGCCGGTTTCCCTGAATCCCTTCATAAATGTTACTTTGCTCACACTCCAACAGCACGTCAAGTATTAAAAACCATTTGTCTCCATTCACTCCTATCAAACACGCTCACGCATGCCTGCTGGAAGTCCAAGCCCCTCGCACACAAAACCTCCTTTACCCCCTCCCTCCAACCCTTCCTAGGCCGACCCCTACCCCGCCTTCCTTCCACTACAGACTGATACACTCTTGAAGTCATTCTGTTTCGCTCCATTCTCTCTACATGTCCGAACCACCGCAACAACCCTTCCTCAGCCCTCTGGACAACAGTTTTGGTAATCCCGCACCTCCTCCTAACTTCCAAACTACGAATTCTCTGCATTATATTCACACCACACATTGCCCTCAGACATGACATCTCCACTGCCTCCAGCCTTCTCCTCGCTGCAACATTCATCACCCACGCTTCACACCCATATAAGAGCGTTGGTAAAACTATACTCTCATACATTCCCCTCTTTGCCTCCAAGGACAAAGTTCTTTGTCTCCACAGACTCCTAAGTGCACCACTCACTCTTTTTCCCTCATCAATTCTATGATTCACCTCATCTTTCATAGACCCATCCGCTGACACGTCCACTCCCAAATATCTGAATACGTTCACCTCCTCCATACTCTCTCCCTCCAATCTGATATTCAATCTTTTATCACCTAATCTTTTTGTTATCCTCATAACCTTACTCTTTCCTGTATTCACCTTTAATTTTCTTCTTTTGCACACCCTACCAAATTCATCCACCAATCTCTGCAACTTCTCTTCAGAATCTCCCAAGAGCACAGTGTCATCAGCAAAGAGCAGCTGTGACAACTCCCACTTTGTGTGTGATTCTTTATCTTTTAACTCCACGCCTCTTGCCAAGACCCTCGCATTTACTTCTCTTACAACCTCATCTATAAATATATTAAACAACCACGGTGACATCACACATCCTTGTCTAAGGCCTACTTTTACTGGGAAAAAATTTCCCTCTTTCCTACATACTCTAACTTGAGCCTCACTATCCTCGTAAAAACTCTTCACTGCTTTCAGTAACCTACCTCCTACACCATACACTTGCAACATTTGCCACATTGCCCCCCTATCCACCCTGTCATACGCCTTTTCCAAATCCATAAATGCCACAAAGACCTCTTTAGCCTTATCTAAATACTGTTCACTTATATGTTTCACTGTAAACACCTGGTCCACACACCCCCTACCTTTCCTAAAGCCTCCTTGTTCATCTGCTATCCTATTCTCCGTCTTACTCTTAATTCTTTCAATTATAACTCTACCATACACTTTACCAGGTACACTCAACAGACTTATCCCCCTATAATTTTTGCACTCTCTTTTATCCCCTTTGCCTTTATACAAAGGAACTATGCATGCTCTCTGCCAATCCCTAGGTACCTTACCCTCTTCCATACATTTATTAAATAATTGCACCAACCACTCCAAAACTATATCCCCACCTGCTTTTAACATTTCTATCTTTATCCCATCAATCCCGGCTGCCTTACCCCCTTTCATTTTACCTACTGCCTCACGAACTTCCCCCACACTCACAACTGGCTCTTCCTCACTCCTACAAGATGTTATTCCTCCTTGCCCTATACACGAAATCACAGCTTCCCTATCTTCATCAACATTTAACAATTCCTCAAAATATTCCTTCCATCTTCCCAATACCTCTAACTCTCCATTTAATAACTCTCCTCTCCTATTTTTAACTGACAAATCCATTTGTTCTCTAGGCTTTCTTAACTTGTTAATCTCACTCCAAAACTTTTTCTTATTTTCAACAAAATTTGTTGATAACATCTCACCCACTCTCTCATTTGCTCTCTTTTTACATTGCTTCACCACTCTCTTAACTTCTCTCTTTTTCTCCATATACTCTTCCCTCCTTGCATCACTTCTACTTTGTAAAAACTTCTCATATGCTAACTTTTTCTCCCTTACTACTCTCTTTACATCATCATTCCACCAATCGCTCCTCTTCCCTCCTGCACCCACTTTCCTGTAACCACAAACTTCTGCTGAACACTCTAACACTACATTTTTAAACCTACCCCATACCTCTTCGACCCCATTGCCTATGCTCTCATTAGCCCATCTATCCTCCAATAGCTGTTTATATCTTACCCTAACTGCCTCCTCTTTTAGTTTATAAACCTTCACCTCTCTCTTCCCTGATGCTTCTATTCTCCTTGTATCCCATCTACCTTTTACTCTCAGTGTAGCTACAACTAGAAAGTGATCTGATATATCTGTGGCCCCTCTATAAACATGTACATCCTGAAGTCTACTCAACAGTCTTTTATCTACCAATACATAATCCAACAAACTACTGTCATTTCGCCCTACATCATATCGTGTATACTTATTTATCCTCTTTTTCTTAAAATATGTATTACCTATAACTAAACCCCTTTCTATACAAAGTTCAATCAAAGGGCTCCCATTATCATTTACACCTGGCACCCCAAACTTACCTACCACACCCTCTCTAAAAGTTTCTCCTACTTTAGCATTCAAGTCCCCTACCACAATTACTCTCTCACTTGGTTCAAAGGCTCCTATACATTCACTTAACATCTCCCAAAATCTCTCTCTCTCCTCTGCATTCCTCTCTTCTCCAGGTGCATACACGCTTATTATGACCCACTTCTCGCATCCAACCTTTACTTTAATCCACATAATTCTTGAATTTACACATTCATATTCTCTTTTCTCCTTCCATAACTGATCATTTAACATTACTGCTACCCCTTCCTTTGCTCTAACTCTCTCAGATACTCCAGATTTAATCCCATTTATTTCCCCCCACTGAAACTCTCCTACCCCCTTCAGCTTTGTTTCGCTTAGGGCCAGGACATCCAACTTCTTGTCATTCATAACATCAGCAATCATCTGTTTCTTGTCATCCGCACTACATCCACGCACATTTAAGCAACCCAGTTTTATAAAGTTTTTCTTCTTCTCTTTTTTAGTAATTGTATACAGGAGAAGGGGTTACTAGCCCATTGCTCCCGGCATTTTAGTCGCCTCATACGACACGCATGGCTTACGGAGGAAAGATTCTTTTCCACTTCCCCATGGACAATAGAAGAAATAAAAAAGAACAAGAGCTATTTAGAAAAAGGAGAAAAACCTAGATGTATGTATATATATATATGCATGTGCGTGTCTGTGAAGTGTGACCAAAGTGTAAGTAGGAGTAGCAAGATATCCCTGTTATCTTAGCGTGTTTATGAGACAGAAAAAGAAACCAGCAATCCTACCATCATGCAAAACAGTTACAGGTTTTTGTTTCAAGTATTTCATGAGAGCTTCATCAGCTACGGAAGCTTCGCAGTTGACGTTACAACAGAACGAAGTAAGTTTATTTAAGTATACACAGATACAGTTACACAGATTATCATACATAGCAACATACGTATAGAGAACCTAGGACAGCCCAAAAACGTCAGTGACTTATTTTTATACCCAGGGGAAATGGACTTTGTTATGAGGATATTTCCATCTCCAGAGAGCGAGGCCAACAGATGCTGTACCCTGATGACAACCAGCCTAGATATGTAGGCTGACCCAAGATAAGTTAGGCAGGCTAAGCTGCACCACTGAACATTAATTAACATAGGTTCTCCATCCTACCATACTTTCTCCATCCTACCATAGGCTCTCCATCCTACCATAGGTTCTCCATCCTACCATAGGTTCTCCGTCCCACCATAAGTACTCCGTTCTACCTAAGCTACTCGGGTCTAACAAAGCTGTTTCAAACTATCACAGCAAGCAAATACTGTACTAAAACTATGCATGAACGCGAGCCTAAAATAATGGCACTCTTCCCGAGGCTTGATGAGAAGAAAATCCTATCATGATCAAACACATTTACCTGCCACGAGACTGTTGTAAACTGTCTTGACTGTTTAAAAACACAATCCAACATGTGACGCAGAAGACAAAAACACTGTTTTGGCTCGCCTCTGGGTCAAGAAATAAATCGTGTTCCTCTTTTAATTATTCTATATATGAATGTAAAGCATGTTGGCTTAATATAAGTATCAATCTATCATGAGGTGTGGCTCTCCCTCGCCACTTTCTTGGCGGTGGCAAGACGCTGGCCCCAAGAATCTTGATTTTTGCTGACGTCTCCTTGATACCTCGAGTTTGGTAATGGTTCTGACACTCGCTAATAGAAGAGGATCTGTGTGTGTGTGTGTGTGTGTGTGTGTGTGTGTGTGTGTGTGTGTGTGTGTGTGTATGTGTGTGTGTGTGTTTGTGTCTGTGTGTGAGAGATATTCATGTGATATTCACATGTTCCTTACAATGTTACTGAAATATTTATATGTTTCTCACAGTGTTACTGAAACAATCATGTGTTCCTTACAGTGTTCGGGAAGCGGGTCAACCTACTACCAGCAGCGGGGTGGTCACTACACTGACCCAGCGTCAACTTTCACTTCACTAGGCGGTAAGTGAGACTTATTAACATAAGAACATAAGAACATAAGAAAGAAGGAACACTGCAACAGGCCTACTGACCCATGCGGAGCAGGTCCATGTCCCCCTCCCCGGATTAGACCAATGACTTACCCCCCGGATTATCCCAATGACCCACCCAGTCTGGTCATCCCCACTCAAGGATGGAGCACTGTACCAGACCCAGCAGCACAAGCTAGTCAGGTCCAACTCACACTCACCCACACCCACTCATGTATTTATCTAACCTATTTTTAAAACTACACAACGTTTTAGCCTCAAAAACTGTACTCGGGAGCTTGTTCCACTTATCCACAACTCTATTACCAAACCAGTACTTTCCTTTATCCTTCCTGAATCTGAATTTTTCCAACTTGAAACCATTGCTGCGAGTCCTGTCTTGGCTGGAAATTTTCAGCACACTATTTACATCCCCTTTATTTATTCCTGTTTTCAATTTATACACCTCGATCATATCCCCTCTAATTCTACGCCTTTCGAGAGAGTGCAGATTCAGGGCCCTCAGTCTATCCTCATAGGGAAGATTTCTGATACATGGGATCATCTTTTGTCATCCTCCTTTGTAAGTTTTCCAGAGCATTTATATCCATTCTGTAATACGGTGACCAGAACTGAGCACCATAGTCTAAATGAGGCCTAACCAAGGATATATAGAGTTGAAGAACAACCTGAGGACTTCTATTATTTATACTTCTAGATATGAAGCCAAGAATTCTGTTAGCTTTATTGCGAACACTAATGCACTGTTGTCTTGGTTTTAGGTTACTGCTAACCAGAACTCCTAAATCCTTTTCGTAAACGGTAGTATCAAGATCTACATTATTTAGTTTATATGTGGCATGGTTATTTAACTGTCCAACATTTAGAACTTTGCATTTGTCAGTATTAAACTGCATCTGCCACTTCTCCGACCATTGCGTCAGTCTATTCAAATCATCCTGGAGTACTCTAATGTCCTCATTAGAATGAATTAGACGGCCTATTTTGGTATCATCAGCAAATTTGCTTATGTTGCTATTTATTCCCTCATCTATGTCGTTTATGTAAATTGTGAACAACAACGGGCCCAACACTGACCCCTGAGGAACACCGCTTGTGACGTGCCCCCATTCCGATTTCTCCCCATTTATGCAAACTCTCTGCTGTCTATTTGTCAGCCATGCCTCTACCCAGGAAAAAATTTCTCCTCCTATTCCGTGTGCCCTAAGTTTCCTCAATAACCTCTGGTGTGGAACTCTGTCGAAAGCCTTACTGAAGTCCATATACACAATATCATATTCATTACCATGATCTACCTCCTCAGACACCTTAGTGAAAAAAGGTCCCTTTGTAAAACCGTGTTGAGAATCATTAATCAATCTGTGCCTGTCAAGATGGCTACGAATTGCTTCGGCAATTATTGATTCCATAAATTTTCCCACTATGGAGGTAAGGCTTACTGGTCTATATTTCGAAGCCAAGGACCTGTCACCTGCCTTGTAAATAGGTATTACATTTGCCATTTTCCACTTATCAGGCACTATGCCAGTTTGTAGTGATATGTTAAAAAGATTAGCCAAAGGTATGCTAAGTTAAACCATACCCCCGGCCGGGATTGAACCCGCGGTCATAGAGTCTCAAAACTCCAGCCCGTCGCGCTAACCACTAGACCAGCTAGCCACAATAAGATTCATCCAACTAGGTATATTTCTACACCATAGGAAGGTTAGCACAGGCACCTCTGTGACCACAAATGCAAGTTTTTACAGACGAATCTCCAGCTAGCGTGGCCGTGACGAACTCTAGCTCAAGTCCCTTCACTGCCGTCAACATGACTTAAGAAATCGTAATGACACGATTGCAAATAAACCATACCCCGTATGGTTTATTTGCAATCGTGTCATTACGATTTCTTAAGTCAAGTCGTATGCTAAGTTCCTCTTTACATTCCTTTAACACCCTTGCAAACAATTCATCAGGACCTGGGGATTTGTTAGGTTTTAGTTTCTCTATTTGTCTGAGGACCATGTCACTAGTTAACCGCAATCGTACATAGTTTATTATCATCCTGTTCTACGTAATCTATTATTTCAGGAATATCGCTAGTATTTTCCAGGGTGAAAACTGAGAGGAAGTAGGTATTTAGAATTTCACACATATCCTTATCACTGTCAGTGATCTGACCAGAGTTACTCTTAAGTGGGCCAATCTTGTCCCTAATCTTACTTCTGTATACCTGAAAGAACCCTTTTGGGTTAGTCTTTGAATCCCTTGCGACCTTAGCCTCATAATCTCTTTTTGCTTTTCTTATTCCTTTCTTTATTTCTCTCTTTAATTGAATATATTGATTTCTTAACTGCCCATTCCCTCTTTTGATGCGCCTATATATGCCTCTCTTTTGACCAATGAGATGTTTTAATCTATTGTTCATCCATTTGGGATCATTTTTGTTAGATCTAATTTCCCTACTCGGAACAAAAGTTGTCTGGGCAGCAAGAACTATGCTCTGAAAAACGTCATATTGGCAACCAAGATCACCTACCTGACCCATAGTTAGGACATCCCAATTTAGCCCACCCAAGTAATTTTTCAGTCCCATGAAGTCGGCCAAGCGAAAATCTGGGACAGAGATTTGATTGCATTTATCTGGGTAATTCCATGATATATTGAAACTAAGTGATTTGTGATCACTTTCCCCAAGCTCATCATTAACCTCAAGATTATTAATTAGTGAATCTTTGTTGGCAAGAACTACGTCAAGCAGATTGTTTCCTCTAGTTGGTTCTGTCACAACCTGTTCTAAAAAGTAATCCTGAACCGTATCAAGAAAGTCACTAGACTCAAGATTTCCTGTCATATTGTTCCAATCAATTTGTCTAAAGTTAAAATCTCCCATTATCACAACATTTTCATATCTAGATGCCTTATGAATTTCGTCCCATAACAGCTTACTGCCCTCCCTATCAAGGTTTGGGGGCCTATAAATCACACTCAAAATTAATTTGTCACGTCCCTAGAGAAACTGTAGCCAAACAGATTCTGTGTTCGATGTTTCTAATCTTATATCATGTCTAAGACAACAATTTAAATTTTTTCTGACATACATCGCCATTCCACCACCCTTCCTGTTGACCCTATCAGTGTGGAATAGTTTATAATCCTGTATGTTGCATTCAGAAGGCATTTCTCTTTCAGGTTGAACCAGGTCTCTGTTATACCAATAATATCTATATTACCGACACTTGCAAGTAATTTTAGCTTATCTATCTTATTTCTTAGACTCCTACTATTTGTATAGTAAACCTTAAGGGAGCTAGTCACTCGTTGCCCTCTACTATCTCTCTTTGTTTGTTGATCAATTGATTTGCCATTACTAGCAACTTCATTTTGAATATTGTCTTTTAAACATATCCCTGAGGTATCCCGGTAATAACTGCTGTTTTTAACCCTAATGCTGCAGCCTGATTGTTTCCCGGATGTTTCACGGGGGGTTAAACCGGTTAGCTCTCTTGGCATCCCCCCCACTTGAACTTCCAGAATCAACGTTGATTAAATCTCTCTCTCTCTCTCTCTCTCTCTCTCTCTCTCTCTCTCTCTCTCTCTCTCTCTCTCTCTCTCTCTCTCTCTCTCTCTCTCTCTCTCTCTCTCTCTCCCTCTCCCTCTCTCCCTCTCTAATAACTAATTTTCTTTTCAGAGCTGCGAGTTGTTAATCTCAGTAAAATTTTACTTTGTCAAATTACCCTCTGTGTAGAACTTGATCAATTAATGTTTCTCTTTATTTAGAGCTTTATGAAGCTTTATGAAGCCATGCATCGGTCTGTGTGAAGCTTTATCAGGTCATATTTATATCTGTGTAGATAGAGCTTTTTACAGACATGTTCTCTCTATGTGGAGCTCTATCAAGGCATGTTTCACTCTGTGTAGAGCTTTATTGTGTCATGTAGCGCTCTGGAGCTATACCGACTTTCTCTGTTCTATGTCCCAAAGTATTTTGTAAGCTGTGATAATGTCTCTTCTCATTCGTCATTCTGACAGCCTCTTGTGGTCTATTTCGTAGTGTGTGTGTGTGTGTGTGTGTGTGTGTGTGTGTGTGTGCGTGAAGGGTTTAGGCAGAAACACACGTGTCTTAGTAGTAGGTTAATGAGGCTGCCACTTATCCAGAGAACTGCTTGGTTACCCGCTCCTACTGGCTGTGGCACCTGTGCCTCCCCTCACTCCAACCCTCCACTTTCCCCTCACTCCAACCCTCCACTCTCCGCTTGCATCCCTCCACGTCTGTTCTCTTTCCACCTGACAGCTTCCGCAGTGCTATCCTGGTGTTCATCTCTGTCTCAGGCATCTCAAGACTTTACCTGAGACTTGTCACGGGACCCTTCTTAAATCGGCAATTGAAATCTGGAGAAAATCCTTTAAACAATGATTAAAAAGATATTATTAAATATACACTGATATATATATATATATATATATATATATATATATATATATATATATATATATATATATATATATATATATATATATATATAGGTAGTAGGTTGGTAGACAGCAACCACCCAGGGAAGTACTACCGTCCTGCCAGATGACTGTGAAACAAAAACCTGTAACTGTTTTGCATGATGGTAGGATTGCTGGTTTCTTTTTCTGTCTCATAAACACGCTAAGATAACAGGGATATCTTGCTACTCCTACTTACACTTTGGTCACACTTCACAGACACGCACATGCATATATATATATACATACATCTAGGTTTTTCTCCTTTTTCTAAATAGCTCTTGTTCTTTTTTATTTCTTCTATTGTCCATGGGGAAGTGGAAAAGAATCTTTCCTCCGTAAGCCATGCGTGTCGTATGAGGCGACTAAAATGCCGGGAGCAATGGGCTAGTAACCCCTTCTCCTGTATACAATTACTAAAAAAGAGAAGAAGAAAAACTTTATAAAACTGGGTTGCTTAAATGTGCGTGGATGTAGTGCGGATGACAAGAAACAGATGATTGCTGATGTTATGAATGAAAAGAAGTTGGATGTCCTGGCCCTAAGCGAAACAAAGCTGAAGGGGGTAGGAGAGTTTCAGTGGGGGGAAATAAATGGGATTAAATCTGGAGTATCTGAGAGAGTTAGAGCAAAGGAAGGGGTAGCAGTAATGTTAAATGATCAGTTATGGAAGGAGAAAAGAGAATATGAATGTGTAAATTCAAGAATTATGTGGATTAAAGTAAAGGTTGGATGCGAGAAGTGGGTCATAATAAGCGTGTATGCACCTGGAGAAGAGAGGAATGCAGAGGAGAGAGAGAGATTTTGGGAGATGTTAAGTGAATGTATAGGAGCCTTTGAACCAAGTGAGAGAGTAATTGTGGTAGGGGACTTGAATGCTAAAGTAGGAGAAACTTTTAGAGAGGGTGTGGTAGGTAAGTTTGGGGTGCCAGGTGTAAATGATAATGGGAGCCCTTTGATTGAACTTTGTATAGAAAGGGGTTTAGTTATAGGTAATACATATTTTAAGAAAAAGAGGATAAATAAGTATACACGATATGATGTAGGGCGAAATGACAGTAGTTTGTTGGATTATGTATTGGTAGATAAAAGACTGTTGAGTAGACTTCAGGATGTACATGTTTATAGAGGGGCCACAGATATATCAGATCACTTTCTAGTTGTAGCTACACTGAGAGTAAAAGGTAGATGGGATACAAGGAGAATAGAAGCATCAGGGAAGAGAGAGGTGAAGGTTTATAAACTAAAAGAGGAGGCAGTTAGGGTAAGATATAAACAGCTATTGGAGGATAGATGGGCTAATGAGAGCATAGGCAATGGGGTCGAAGAGGTATGGGGTAGGTTTAAAAATGTAGTGTTAGAGTGTTCAGCAGAAGTTTGTGGTTACAGGAAAGTGGGTGCAGGAGGGAAGAGGAGCGATTGGTGGAATGATGATGTAAAGAGAGTAGTAAGGGAGAAAAAGTTAGCATATGAGAAGTTTTTACAAAGTAGAAGTGATGCAAGGAGGGAAGAGTATATGGAGAAAAAGAGAGAAGTTAAGAGAGTGGTGAAGCAATGTAAAAAGAGAGCAAATGAGAGAGTGGGTGAGATGTTATCAACAAATTTTGTTGAAAATAAGAAAAAGTTTTGGAGTGAGATTAACAAGTTAAGAAAGCCTAGAGAACAAATGGATTTGTCAGTTAAAAATAGGAGAGGAGAGTTATTAAATGGAGAGGTAGAGGTATTGGGAAGATGGAAGGAATATTTTGAGGAATTGTTAAATGTTGATGAAGATAGGGAAGCTGTGATTTCGTGTATAGGGCAAGGAGGAATAACATCTTGTAGGAGTGAGGAAGAGCCAGTTGTGAGTGTGGGGGAAGTTCGTGAGGCAGTAGGTAAAATGAAAGGGGGTAAGGCAGCCGGGATTGATGGGATAAAGATAGAAATGTTAAAAGCAGGTGGGGATATAGTTTTGGAGTGGTTGGTGCAATTATTTAATAAATGTATGGAAGAGGGTAAGGTACCTAGGGATTGGCAGAGAGCATGCATAGTTCCTTTGTATAAAGGCAAAGGGGATAAAAGAGAGTGCAAAAATTATAGGGGGATAAGTCTGTTGAGTGTACCTGGTAAAGTGTATGGTAGAGTTATAATTGAAAGAATTAAGAGTAAGACGGAGAATAGGATAGCAGATGAACAAGGAGGCTTTAGGAAAGGTAGGGGGTGTGTGGACCAGGTGTTTACAGTGAAACATATAAGTGAACAGTATTTAGATAAGGCTAAAGAGGTCTTTGTGGCATTTATGGATTTGGAAAAGGCGTATGACAGGGTGGATAGGGGGGCAATGTGGCAGATGTTGCAAGTGTATGGTGTAGGAGGTAGGTTACTGAAAGCAGTGAAGAGTTTTTACGAGGATAGTGAGGCTCAAGTTAGAGTATGTAGGAAAGAGGGAAATTTTTTCCCAGTAAAAGTAGGCCTTAGACAAGGATGTGTGATGTCACCGTGGTTGTTTAATATATTTATAGATGGGGTTGTAAGAGAAGTAAATGCGAGGGTCTTGGCAAGAGGCGTGGAGTTAAAAGATAAAGAATCACACACAAAGTGGGAGTTGTCACAGCTGCTCTTTGCCGATGACACTGTGCTCTTGGGAGATTCTGAAGAGAAGTTGCAGAGATTGGTGGATGAATTTGGTAGGGTGTGCAAAAGAAGAAAATTAAAGGTGAATACAGGAAAGAGTAAGGTTATGAGGATAACAAAAAGATTAGGTGATGAAAGATTGAATATCAGATTGGAGGGAGAGAGTATGGAGGAGGTGAACGTATTCAGATATTTGGGAGTGGACGTGTCAGCGGATGGGTCTATGAAAGATGAGGTGAATCATAGAATTGATGAGGGAAAAAGAGTGAGTGGTGCACTTAGGAGTCTGTGGAGACAAAGAACTTTGTCCTTGGAGGCAAAGAGGGGAATGTATGAGAGTATAGTTTTACCAACGCTCTTATATGGGTGTGAAGCGTGGGTGATGAATGTTGCAGCGAGGAGAAGGCTGGAGGCAGTGGAGATGTCATGTCTGAGGGCAATGTGTGGTGTGAATATAATGCAGAGAATTCGTAGTTTGGAAGTTAGGAGGAGGTGCGGGATTACCAAAACTGTTGTCCAGAGGGCTGAGGAAGGGTTGTTGAGGTGGTTCGGACATGTAGAGAGAATGGAGCGAAACAGAATGACTTCAAGAGTGTATCAGTCTGTAGTGGAAGGAAGGCGGGGTAGGGGTCGGCCTAGGAAGGGTTGGAGGGAGGGGGTAAAGGAGGTTTTGTGTGCGAGGGGCTTGGACTTCCAGCAGGCATGCGTGAGCGTGTTTGATAGGAGTGAATGGAGACAAATGGTTTTTAATACTTGACGTGCTGTTGGAGTGTGAGCAAAGTAACATTTATGAAGGGATTCAGGGAAACCGGCAGGCCGGACTTGAGTCCTGGAGATGGGAAGTACAGTGCCTGCACTCTGAAGGAGGGGTGTTAATGTTGCAGTTTAAAAACTGTAGTGTAAAGCACCCTTCTGGCAAGACAGTGATGGAGTGAATGATGGTGAAAGTTTTTCTTTTTCGGGCCACCCTGCCTTGGTGGGAATCGGCCGGTGTGATAATAAAAAAAATATATATATATATATATATATATATATATACCTCTGTTTATTTACTGAGATTTATATGTACCCCTGTGTATATACACTGAGATGTACATCTCTCCATATATATAGAGTGCAATGAAAGCATGTTCACCTAGAATTATGTATATCTAAGTATATATATGCACACACACACAGATGTATATTCTCTCATTTATGTATTACAACGTCCTGCACGCCACACTACCTACCTTCCACACTACCCTCCACACTACCCTCTACACTACCCTCCACACTACCCTCTACACTACCCTCTACACTACCCTCTACACTACCCTCTACACTACCCTCTACACTACCCTCCACACTACCCTCCACACTACCCTCCACACTACCCTCCACGCCACCCTCCACACTACCCTCCACACCACCTTCCACACTACCCTGAGCTGAAAGGTAAAGTGAAGATCAAGCTCTTGTGGTACCCAGTTGCAAATAGGATACAGGCAGGATGGCAGTACAGTATACCTGTGGGACATGTGGAAAGGCTCTTGGGAAACAATCTAGAATCACATGCAACCTTTGCTTTTCAAAACATCATGTTACCTGTGCAAGAATAAACACTGCAACCAAAAATGACATCTATCTAGATAGGTGTTTCTGGATCTGCAACAGGGATGTGGAACTATGGATAGATATCAGGAAAGCACTCAGGAGGTTAATAAACAATAAACACGAGAAAAAGGAGGAACTATTGAATAGTCTACCTGGAATATATAGAGCATGGGAAGATAGGAGAGGAGTAAAGTCTAACACAGAGAATGCCCAGTCTACAACAACTGACCCAAAAATAAGCAGATACACACTAGAAAAAACACGGGAAACAAAAACAACAGCTAGTTCAGTGCCCAGCCTTAGGGCTGACCCAGACCCAGCCCCCAGCCATTGTGAAAATCTGGATTCAGTTAAAGACTCCTCCACAGCTACCAATGCCATATCCCCTAGTACAGATGTAGTAGAGGAGCCCTCCTCTGGAGTAGACTCTTCTGCAACCATCACAGTCATAGCCCCAGCCCCACCCCCCAGCCCCAGTGCTGACCCAGACCCAGCCCCCAGCCTTACTGCCAGCCCAGACTCTCCTAGGGACACTACCCAAACCACCACAAAAACAGTAAATATACAACCATCATTGCACAAGACCGTGGCCCACAGTACAGATGTTGGAGAGGAGTCTCCTTCCTCTACTGGGGAAAGTAGATGGAATCCAGGACGGGGTGGCCCTGGCTTGGATACTGAGGATTATAGTGCAGTCCCAGAAACTGCAGAAATTGACAACACACCTCCCAACAACTCTCAACCAAAGGTGAATTTGTGCAAATATTATGCTTGGGGCATCTGTAAGCATGGAATAACAGGGGAAAAAAATGGGACATGCAACTTTGACCATCCCCAAAAATGTAGCGACCTCCTGTCTAAAGGAGTGTGTCGCTCTTCTTCCTGTACTTTCTTTCACCCAAAAATGTGCCACTCCTCGGTCCTCCAGAAGCAGTGTTACAACATCGAGTGCCCTGCATACCATCTAAAAGGGACCAGGAGGCACAGACCCCACAGGACAAACAATAGTAGCTATGACTACCCAACTCCAGGTGATTTTTTAGTGGCAGGAAACGAAAAAAGAAAATGGAAGGAAATAACAAAAATAGTCCACCACCTTGGAGCCTTGTTGGACTGGAGGCGCAGCCAGTGGCCACCCATGGCCCTCCAGAATTACAACTACTGATGCCAATAACAAAATCCCCCCAACAAACACAGAATACAACCTCGTTCATATTTGCTAATATACAGGGCCTTAAGCCATCCACCAACAACAAAATACCTTTTATCAGTGGACTTCTAGTGGAGTCTAATGCAATGTTTGCAGCCTTCACAGAGACTCACACAAAAGATCACTTTGACAGTGAAATATGGATAAGTGGTTACAACCTTTTTAGATGCGACAGAAAAAAACAGGCAACAAGGGGGGGTTGGCCTGTATGTCAAAGAGTCCCTTATCTGCACGGAGTTGCTGAACACCACAAATGAGGTAGTTGAAGTTCTATCAATAAAGATCGAGAACCAAAACCTAGTCATTGTGGTTGTATACAAGCCACCAGATACAACCTCCCAACAGTTCAAGGAACAGCTAATGAAAATCGATTACTGTTTGGAAAACCTTCCAGCTCCATCCCCAAACATCTTACTGCTTGGTGATTTCAACCTAAGGCATACAAAATGGAAAAATGTAGCAAATAATGTTATAGCTGAAACAATCCCCGGAGGTAGCGCAGATGAAAGGTCACACACACATGAGCTACTAAGTCTCTGCGAAAAACACACCTTAAGCCAGCAGATAGTGGAGCCAACAAGACTAGAAAACACACTTGACCTTATCTTCACAAATAATGAGGACCTGATAAGAGACATAAGAATATCAAAAACAACTAATTCCGATCACAATCTAATCGAAGTCCAGACGTACATACATAGGGGTCCTGAACAGCAGAATGCATGTACCGGTGAAGGTGTCTTCACAAAATACAATTTCAACAACAAGAACATCAACTGGGACCAGGTAAACCATGTCCTAAACGAAACATGTTGGGAAGATGTCTTAAATGACATGGACCCAAACCAGTGCCTTGAAAGGATCAACTTCCTGGTAGCCGAAGCATGTTCTAGGCATATTCCCCTAAGAAAGAAGAAGAGCAGGAGTAAACTGGAGAGAAAAAGACGCTCCCTCTACAGAAGACGACGAAGAGTCACTGAGCTCCTCAGGAGTGCTAGAATATCTGACACACGAAAGGAGGCGCTGACCAGGGAAGTGGAAACTATCGAACTTAAGCTAAATGACTCTTACAGGAACCAGGAGAGGCAGGAGGAGCTTAAAGCTATTATTAGTGAAATTGAAAGAAATTCCAAATATTTCTTTTCATATGCCAAAAACAAGGCAAATACCACATCTAGTATCGGGCCCTTACTCAGACAGGATGGGACTTACACAGACGACAACAAGGAAATGAGTGAAATATTGAAATCCCAGTACGACTCTGTGTTTAGTGAACCACTAATCGGTCTGAGGATCGACGACCCAAATGATTTCTTCATGAATGAGCCTCAAAACTCCATAAATGTATGCCAGATTTCCGACATTACCCTAACTCCGACAGATTTCGAAAAAGCCATTGACAACATGCCTATGCACTCAGCCCCGGGCCCAGACTCGTGGAACTCTGTTTTCATTAAGAACTGCAAGAAGCCCCTCTCGCGTGCCCTAAGTACACTATGGAGGAGGAGCTTGGACATGGGTGAAATTCCACAGTCACTTAAAACAACGGATATAACCCCGCTCCATAAAGGTGGCAGCAAAGCATTAGCTAAGAACTATAGACCAATAGCTCTGACGTCCCACATCATAAAAATCTTTGAAAGAGTGCTAAGAAGCAGGATTGCAAATCACCTGGATTCCCAAAATCTGCAAAATCCAGGGCAACATGGGTTCAGGGCAGGTCGCTCCTGCCTCTCACAACTACTGGATCACTATGACATGGCCTTGGATGCACTGGAAGAAAATCAGAATGCAGATGTAATATACACAGACTTTGCAAAAGCATTTGACAAATGCGATCATGGCGTAATAGCCCATAAAATACGTGCTAAAGGAATAACTGGGAAAGTGGGGAGATGGATCTTCAACTTCCTAACAAATCGAACACAAAGAGTAGTGGTCAACAGAGTTAAATCGGAGGCTGCCATAGTGAAGAGCTCTGTTCCACAAGGCACAGTACTCGCCCCCATCTTATTCCTTATCCTCATATCAGACATAAACAGAGATATACACCACAGCACCGTATCATCCTTTGCGGATGATACTAGGATCTGCATGAGGCTGTCATCTGCTGAGGATGCGGTTAACCTCCAAGAAGATATAAACAAAGTTTTCCAGTGGGCAACGGTAAACAATATGATGTTCAATGAGGACAAATTCCAACTACTCCGTTATGGAAAACTGGAGGAGATAATAACTAGAACAGAGTATACTACTGACTCCGGCCATACAATAGAGCGGAAAAATAATGTAAGGGACATGGGAGTAGTAATGTCTGAGGATCTCACTTTCAAGGATCACAACAGTGCCACGATCGCACGTGCAAAGAAAATGATAGGATGGATAATGAGAACTTTCAAAACGAGAGATGCCAAGCCAATGATGATCCTTTTCAAATCACTTGTTCTCTCTAGGCTGGAATACTGCTGTACATTAACATCTCCATACAAAGCAGGTGAAATCGCAGATCTAGAGAGTGTACAGAGATCCTTTACTGCACGTATAAGTTCTGTCAAGCACCTTAACTACTGGGAACGCTTGAAAGCACTTGACTTGTACTCGTTGGAACGCAGGAGGGAGAGATACATCATAATCTACACTTGGAAAATCTTGGAAGGAATGGTCCCAAATCTGCACACAGAAATCACTCCCTACGAAAGTAAAAGACTGGGCAGGCGATGCAAAATGCCGCCAATAAAAAGTAGGGGCGCCATTGGTACACTAAGAGAAAACACCATAAGTGTCCGGGGCCCAAAACTGTTCAACAGCCTCCCATCAAGCATTAGGGGAATTGCCAATAAACCCCTAGCTGCCTTCAAGAGAGAGCTGGACAGATACCTAAAGTCAGTGCCGGATCAGCCGGGCTGTGGCTCGTACGTCAGACTGCGTGCGGCCAGCAGTAACAGCCTAGTTGATCAGGCCCTGATCCATCGGGAGGCCTGGTCGTGGACCGGGCCGCGGGGGCGTTGATCCCCGGAATAACCTCCAGGTAACCTCCAGGTAACCCTCCACCCTACCCTCCACACTACCCTCCACACCACCCTCCACACTACCCTCCACACCACCTTCTACACTACCCTCCACACCACCCTCCACACTACCCTCCACACTACCCTCTACACTACCCTCTACACTACCCTCTACACTACCCTCTACACTACCCTCTACACTACCCTCTACACTACCCTCTACACTACCCTCTACACTACCCTCTACACTACCCTCTACACTACCCTCTACACTACCCTCTACACTACCCTCTACACTACCCTCTACACTACCCTCTACACTACCCTCTACACTACCCTCTACACTACCCTCCACACCACCCTCCACACTACCCTCCACACCACCCTCCACACTACCCTCCACACCACCTTCCACACTACCCTCCACACCACCCTCCACACTACCCTCCACACCACCTTCCACACTACCCTCCACACCACCCTCCACACTACCCTCCACACTACCCTCCACACCACCCTCCACACTACCCTCCACACCACCCTCCACACTACCCTCCACACTACCCTCCACACTACCCTCCACACTACCCTCCACACTACCCTCCACACTACCCTCCACACTACCCTCCACACCACCCTCCACACTACCCTCCACACTACCCTCCACACCACCTTCCACACTACCCTCCACACTACCCTCCACACTACCCTCCACACTACCCTCCACACTACCCTCCACACTACCCTCCACACCACCCTCCACACTACCCTCCACACTACACTCCACACTACCCTCCACACCACCCTCCACACTACCCTCCACACTACCCTCCACACCACCCTCCACACTACCCTCCACACTACCCTCCACACTACCCTCTACACTACCCTCTACACTACACTCCACAGTACCCTCCACACTACCCTCCACACCACCCTCCACACTACCCTCCACACTACCCTCCACGCCACCCTCCACACTACCCTCCACACTACCCTCCACACCACCTTCCACACTACCCTCCACACCACCCTCCACACTACGCTCCACACCACCCTCCACACAACCCTCCACACTACACTCCACGCTACCCTCCACACTACCCTCCACACCACCTTCCACACTACCCTCCACACCACCCTCCACACTACGCTCCACACCACCCTTCACACTACCCTCCACACTACCCTCCACACCACCTTCCACCCTACACTCCACACCACCCTCCACTCTACACTCCACACTACACTCCACACTACCCTCCACACTACCCACCACACTACCCTCCACACAACCCTCCACACTACACTCCACGCTGCCCTCCACACCATCTTCCACACTACCCTCCAGCCCACCCTCCACACTACGCTCCACACCACCTTCCACACTACCCTCCACACCACCTTCCACACTACCCTCCACACCACCTTCCACACTACCCTCCACACCACCTTCTACACTACCCTCCACACCACCTTCCACACTACCCTCCACACCACCTTCCACACTACCCTCCACACCACCCTCCACATTACGCTCCACGCTACCCTCCACACTACACTCCACACTGCCCTCCACACCACCCTTCACACTACACTCCACGCTACCCTCCACACTACCCTCCACACTACCCTCCACACTACACTACACACCACCCTCCACACTACACTCCACGCTACCATCCACACTACCCTCCACACTACACTCCACACTACACTCCACACCACCCTCCACACTACCCACCACAATACCCTCCACACCACCCTCCACACTACACTCCACGCTACCCTCCACACTACCCTCCACACCACCTTCCACACTACCCTCCACACCACCTTCCACACTACCCTCCACACCACCCTCCACACTACACTCCACACTACACTCCACGCTACCCTCCACACTACCCACCACACTACCCTCCACACAACCCTCCACACTACACTCCACGCTGCCCTCCACACCATCTTCCACACTACCCTCCATCCCACCCTCCACACTACGCTCCACGCTACCCTCCACGCTACCCTCCACACCACCTTCCACACTACCCTAAACACCACCTTCCACACTACCCTCCACACCACCTTCCACTCTAACCTCCACACCACCTATCATGTGGGAGTTCGATACGTGGATTAGGGTAGAAATACTCACGTAGGCTGTTATTACTTATAATTGCTGTTATGTGGAGGGAGCCTGCAGCCGTTACCTGTCTCTTTGGTTACACTCGTAAAACTGACTAGCCGGCTGGCCAGTACCCCGTAGTGGGTCTTTTGAAATAATGTCAGCTCAGCACAGACCGTGACTCAAGACGGTTGGTCGTTGAGTCAACGGACAGGTTACTGCACACCACCTTCCACTCTAACCTCCACACCACCCTCCACACTACACTCCACACTACACTCCACACTACCCTCCACACTATCTACCACACTACCCTCCACACCACCCTGCGCACTACACTCCACGCTGCCCTCCACACCACCTTCCACACTACCCTCCACACCGCCCTCCACACTACACTCCACGCTGCCCTCCGCACCACCTTCCACACTACCCTCCACACCACCCTCCACACTACGCTCCACGCTACCCTCCACACTACCCTCCACACTACCCTCCACGCCACCCTCCACACTACCCTCCACTCCACCCTGCACACTAACCTCCACGCCACCCTCCACACTATTCTCCATGCCACCCTCCACGCCACCCTCCACGCCACCCTCCACACTACCCTCAACGCTACCCTCCACTCCACCCTCCACGCCACCCTCCACGCCACCCTCCACATTACCCTCCACTCTACCCTCCACACTACCCTCCATGCCACCCTCCACGCCACCCTTCACGCCACCCTCCACATTACCCTCCACGCTACCCTCCACACTACCCTCCACGCCACCTTCGACGCCACCCTCCACGCCACCCTCCACACTAACCTCCACGCCACCCTCCACACTACCCTCCACGCTACTCTCCACTCCACCCTCCACGCCACCCTCCACGCCACCCTCCACAGTACCCTCCACGCCACCCTCCACACCACCCTCCACGCTACCATCCACTCCACCCTCCTCGCCACCCTCCACGCCACCCTCCACACTACCCTCCACGCCACCCTAAACACTACCCTCCACGCTACCCTCCACTCAACCCTCCACGCCACCCTCCATACTAACCTTCTCGCCACCCTCCACGCCACCCTCCACACTACCCTACACGCCACCCTAAACACTACCCTCCACGCTACCCTCCACTCCACCCTCCACGCCACCCTCCACACTACCCTCCACGCTACCATCCACTCCACCCTCCACGCCACCCTCCACGCCACCCTCCACACTACCCTCCACGCCACCCTAAACACTACCCTCCACGCTACCCTCCACTCAACCCTCCACGCCACCCTCCACACTAACCTCCACGCCACCCTCCACGCCACCCTCCACACTACCCTCCACACTACCCTCCACACTACACTCCACGTTACCCTCCACGCCACCCTCCACGCCACCCTCCACAATACCCTCCACACTACCCTCCACACTACCCTCCACGCCACCCTCCACGCCACTCTCCACGCCACCCTCCATACTACCCTCCACACTAACCTCCACGCCACCCTCCACGCCACCCTCCACACTAACCTCCACGCCACCCTCCACGCCACCCTCCACGCCACCCTCCACACTGCCCTCCACGCCACCCTCCACGCCACCCTCCACACTACCCTCCACGCCACCCTCCACGCCACCCTCCACGCCACCCTCCACACTACCCTCCACACTACCCTCCACACTACCCTCCACGCCACCCTCCACGCCACTCTCCACGCCACCCTCCATACTACCCTCCACACTACCCTCCACGCCACCCTCCGCGCCACCCTCCACGCCACCCTCCACGCCACCCTCCACGCCACCCTCCACGCCACCCTCCACGCCACCCTCCACGCCACCCTCCACGCCACCCTCCACGCCACCCCCCACACTACCCTCCACGCCACCCTCCGCGCCACCCTCCACGCCACCCTCCACGCCACCCTCCACGCCACCCTCCACACTACCCTCCATACAACCCTCCACACAACCCTCCACACCACCCTCCACACCACCCTCCACACCACCCTCCACGCCACCCTCCACGCCACCCTCCACGCCACCCTCCACGCCACCCTCCACGCCACCCTCCACACTAACCTCCATACTACCCTCCACGCCACCCTCCACACTAACCTCCACGCCACCCTCCACGCCACCCTCCACGCCACCCTCCACACTACCCTCCACACTACCCTCCACGCCACCCTCCACGCCACCCTCCACGCCACCCTCCACGCCACCCTCCACGCCACCCTCCACGCCACCCTCCACGCCACCCTCCACGCCACCCTCCACGCCACCCTCCACACTACCCTCCACGCCACCCTCCACACTACCCTCCACGCCACCCTCCACGCCACTCTTCACGCCACCCTCCACGCCCCCCTCCACACGACCCTCCACACCACCCTCCACACCACCCTCCACACCATCCTCCACACCACCCTCCACGCCACCCTCCACGCCACCCTCCACGCCACCCTCCACGCCACCCTCCACACTACCCTCCACGCCACCCTCCACGCCACCCTCCACGCTACCCTCCACACTACCCTCCACGCCACCCTCCACACCACCCTCCACGCAACCCTCCAATCCACCCTCCACGCCACCCTCCACGCCACCCTCCGCGCCACCCTCCACGCCACCCTACACGCCACCCTCCGCGCCACCCTCCGCTCCACCCTCCACGCCACCCTCCACGCCACCCTCCACACCACCCTCCACACCACCCTCCACACTACCCACCACGCCACCTTCCACGCCACCCTCCACACCACCCTCCACACTACCCTCCACGCTACCCACCACGCCACTCTTCACGCCAACCTCCACGCCACCCTCCACGCCACCCTCCACACTACCCTCCACACTACCCTCCACGCCACCCTCCACGCCACCCTCCACGCCACCCTCCACGCCACCCTCCACACTACCCTCCACACTACCCTCCGCGCCACCCTCCACGCCACCCTCCGCGCCACCCTCCACACTACCCTCCACACTACCCTCCACGCCACTATCCGCGCCACCCTCCGCGCCACCCTCCACGCCACCCTCCGCGCCACCCTCCACACTACCCAACATGGTGTAACATAACACGAGAAAGTATCACTCAAAGAGTACTTCATTCTCTGTGTCAACATACTACTGTGAGAGATACTTATCCTCTTGCTCTCTCCCCTTCTTCTTCTTCTTCTTCTTCCTCTTCGTCTTCTTCTTAAATGTCGATGTAAATCATTAACATATGATTAAATAATAACACTAAAATATTTTTCTTATGGCGATCACTTACAAGATATAATTTCCATAAAGATTGTTTTCGTGGTCCTTCCAGACTTAAGACGCTCCATGAGCATTTTGAGCTCTGTTACTCTATGATCACACATAACAAGGGCTTCTGTAGTCTGTGTATACTACACCTGCATTTTGTGTATCTTCGAGCGCTGTGAAGGTGATCCAGTGAGAGCCAGGAGCTGCAAGCTTTCAACCCCATGTTGCCCTGGGTTGTGCGGCTCTTGTGAACCCATGTTGTTAGCGCTCTTGCTTCTTGAAACTCTCAAAGATTTTGATAATGTGAGACGTTAGTGCTATTGGTGTATAGTTCTTTACTATTGTTTTAACGCCGCTGTTGTGGAGTTTTGGTGTACAGGATAGCCCCGCTTATACGGCAGGTTAAGTTGCAGGCAACTGCTGAGGCGAAAATAGCTGTAAAGTGAAAGTCTTTTTTTTCATTTGCAAATGCAAACAAAATGCGGATGTAGTATACACAGACTTTGCAAAAGCCTTTGACAAGTGCGACCATGGTGTAATAGCACACAAAATGCGTGCTAAAGGGATAACCGGCAAAGTAGGCAGATGGATCCTCAACTTTCTAACCAATCGCACACAAAGAGTAGTGGTAAACAGAGTTAAATCAGATGCTGCCATAGTGAAGAGCTCTGTCCCACAAGGCACAGTATTCGCACCTATCCTGTTCCTTATTCTCATATCAGACATAGACAGAGATGTAAACCACAGCGCTGTATCATCTTTTGCAGACGATACTAGGATCTGCATGAGTGTCATCCATTGAGGACACTTGTTAACCTCCAAGAAGATATAAACCAAGTTTTCCAATGGGCAACGGAGAACAAAATGATGTTCAATGAGGACAAATTCCAACTACTCCGTTATGGAAAACTGGAGGAAATAATAACTAGAACTGAGTATACTACAAACTCCAATCACACAATAGAGAGGAAAAGTAATGTGAGAGACCTGGGAGTGGTAATGTCAGAGGATCTCACCTTCAAGGATCACAACAATGCCACTATCACATCTGCTAGGAAACTGATAGGATGGATAATGAGAACATTCAAGACAAGAGATGCTAAGCCAATGATGATCCTTTTTAAATCACTTATTCTTTCTAGGCTGGAATACTGCTGTACATTAACATCCCCATTCAAGGCAGGTGAAATTGCAGAGCTAGAGAATGTACAGAGAACCTTTACTGCACGTATAAGTTCCATCAAACACCTTAACTACTGGGAGCGCCTGGAAGTACTTGACTTGTATTCACTAGAGCGCAGGCGAGAGAGATATATCATAATCTACACCTGGAAGATTCTGGAGGGACTGGTCCCTAATATGCACACAGCAATCACTCCATACGAAAGCAAAAGACTTGGCACGCGATGCAACATACCTCCAGTGAAAAGTAGGAGCGTCACTGGTACACTAAGAGAAAACACAATAAGTGTCCGGGGCCCAAGACTGTTCAACAGCCTCCCACCAGCCATAAGGGGCATTACGGGAAGACCCCTTGTTGTCTTCAAGAGGGAGCTGGACAGATACCTAAAGACGGTGCCGGATCAGCCGGGCTGTGGTTCGTACGTTGGATTACGTGCGGCCAGCAGTAACAGCCTCGTTGATCAGGCCCTGATCCACCGGGAGGCCTGGTCGTGGACCGGGCCGCGGGGACGTTGATCCCCGGAATGCCCTCCTGGTAGACTCCTCCAGGTATATAAAAGCCTGAAAACATGTTTACCGTATCATTTATTAAGCAAGCAATAGAACTCGACCTAAAATATGCATATACAATATACACATTACCTTAAAATATTTTCGTACTTAGCTAGTAATTAGTGGTAAATATATTTATTGTAGGAAGCTTGAATAAATGAAGAATGTTTTTTTTTAAACCCGCTACACTAGCGAAATGCTGTAAAGCGAAGCGCCGTAAGATGAGGCCTGTCTGTATCCGCTGTTGTTAGAGGCTGTGGGATAATGTGTCCAGGATCCCTCTCCATAGACTGTTTAAAACTATCTCTTCTGCACAGAGACGTGTGTCACTGGTGCGGAGAATGAGAGATGACGATGTGAGTTGAATAAGGACTGATGGTGTTAAGGAAATGTTGGAGGATGGAGGGAAAGACTGGAGATGGCGTTGAAAGGGAAATGGTAGGGGATGTTGTGGAGGTTAAGAATGAGGGCTAGAAGGTATCGGTGGAGAATGTGGGGGAGGAGAGAGGATGGGAGGGAAAAGTGGTGAGGGGAAATGGAAGAAGAGGAAGCGAGAAGGAAGGGTCTAGGACCCCAAGGGAATCTTTCCCTGAATTATGACACTGACGTAATCCCCTGAGTTTTGTGGATTGGGCCTACAACCGTTCCCGGACTAGGCCTACTACCATTCACATCCTAGGCTTAATACCGATCACTTAATGAACTTACTACCATTCACATCGTAGGCCTACTACCGATCACTGTATTTATCTACTATAATTTACAGACTAGGCTACTGGTGATGACTGAATGAACCTATCACCATTCACAGACTAGGCCTACTACTGATCATTGATTATTTTCATCAATACCCACTAATGTTTCTCTCATTAAGAAGGACCTTCTAATAGGCTTCATTACATCTATCACAATATATAAGAATAAATCACTGACGAAGTTTATAGACCTAATTGTTTGTTGGTCAGGTCTCTGCCTCTCACACTTCACTTCATGGTAACAAGTGTTACTCTAAGATCAGTTATTGTCTTTATTAGTTATCACTCTTCTTAATGTGACTTAAAACTTTGTATATCCCTTTGTAAACTGTGTGTGTGTGTGTGTGTGTGTGTGTGTGTGTACTCACCTATTTGTACTCACCTATTTGTGGTTGCAGGGGTCGATTCATAGCTCCTGGCCCCGCCTCTTCGCTGATTGCTACTAGGCCCTCTCTCTCCCTGCCCCATGAGCTTTATCATACCTCGCCTTAAAACTATGTATGGTTCCCGCCTCCACTACGTCACTTTCTAGGCTATTTCATGGCCTGACAACTCTATGACTGAAGAAATACTTCCTAACATCCCTTTGATTCATCTGAGTCTTCAACTTCCAATTGTGACCCCTTGTTTCTGTGTCCCTTCTCTGAAACATCCCGTCTTTGTCCACCTTGTCTATTCCGCGCAGCATTTTATATGTCGTTATCATGTCTCCCCTGACCCTCCTGTCCTCCAGTGTCGTCAGGCCGATTTCCCTCAACCTTTCTTCGTAGGACAATCCCCGTAGCTCTGGGACTAGTCTTGTTGCAAACCTTTGCACTTTCTCTAATTTCTTGACGTGCTTGACTAGGTGTGGATTCCAAACTGGTGCTGCATACTCCAGTATGGGCCTGACGTAAATGGTATACAGAATGTTGATAAATTACACACATGTGCAACTCTTGGGTATCTTTATTGAGGAAACGTTTCGCCACACAGTGGCTTCATCAGTCCATACAAAGGAGAATCTTGAAGAACAGGAGGAGAATGAGGTAATCAGTCCCTCAACCTTGAGTCGATGTGGCCAGTCCATCAATCTTGAATAGAATTCTATTCAAGATTGATGGACTGACCACATCGACTCAAGGTTGAGGGACTGATTACCTCATTCTCCTCCTGTTCTTCAAGATTCTCCTTTGTATGGACTGATGAAGCCACTGTGTGGCGAAACGTTTCCTCAATAAAGATACCCAAGGGCTCTGGTGGCCTGGTGGCTAACGCTCTCGCTTCACACGGTGAGGGCCTGGGTTCGATTCCCAGCCAGAGTAGAAACATTGGACGTGTTTCTTTCCACCTGTTGTCTATGTTCCCCATCAGTAAAATGGGTACCTGGGTGTTAGTCGACTGGTGTGGGTCGCATCCTGGGACACTGACCTAAGGAGGCCTGGTCACAGACCGGGCCGCGGGGGCGTTGACCCCCGGAACTCTCTCCAGGTAAACTCCAGGTAAACCCAAGAGTTGCACATGTGTCTAATTTATCAACATGTCGGTTCTCTGAACCATTCATCTACAAAGGCATACAGAATCTTGAACGAATCCTTACTGAGGTATCGGAACGCTATCCGTAGGTTTGCCAGGCGCCCGTATGCTGCAGCAGTTATCTGATTGATGTGCGCCTCAGGAGATATGCTCGGTGTTATACTCACCCCCAGATCTTTTTCCTTGAGTGAGGTTTGCAGTCTTTGGCCATCTAAACTATATTGTGTCTGCGGTCTTCTCTGCCCTTCCCCAATCTTCATGACTTTGCATTTGGCAGGGTTAAACTCAAGGAGCCAGTTGCTGGACCAGGCTTGTAGCCTGTCCAGGTCTCTTTGTAGTCCTGCCTGATCCTCATCCGATTTGATTCTTCTCATTAACTTCACATCATCTGCAAACAAGGACACTTCTGAGTCTATCCCTTCCGTTATGTCGTTCACATATACCAAGTACAGCACAGGTCCTAGGACTGACCCCTATGGAACCCCGCTTCTCACAGGCGCCCACTCCGACACCTCGTCACGTACCATGACTCGTTGTTGCCTCCCTTCGGTGGCCCGGTGGCCTGGTGGCTAAAGCTCCCGCTTCACACACGGAGGGCCCGGGTTCGATTCCCGGTGGGTGGAAACATTTCGACACGTTTCCTTACACCTGTTGTCCTGTTCACCTAGCAGTAAATAGGTACCTGGGTGTTAGTCAACTGGTGTGGGTCGCATCCTGGGGGACAAGATTAAGGACCCCAATGGAAATAAGTTAGACAGTCCTCGATGACGCACTGACTTTCTTGGGTTATCCTGGGTGGCTAACCCTCCGGGGTTAAAAATCCGAACGAAATCTTATCTTATCTTATCTTATCCCTGTCAGGTATTCTCTGATCCATTGCAGTGCCTTTCCTGTTATGTATGCCTGATCCTCTAGCTTTTGCAGTAACCTCTTTTGAGGAACTGTGTCGAAGGCCTTCTTGCAGTCCAAAAAAATGCAGTCGATCCACCCCTCTCTCTCTTGTCTTACTTCTGTCACCTTGTCATAAAACTCTAGTAGGTTTGTGACACAGGATTTTGTGTGTGTGTGTGTACTCACCTATTTGTGGTTGCAGGGGTCGAGTCTTAGCTCCTGGCCCCGCCTCTTCACCGGTTGCTACTGGGCCCTCTCTCTCCCCGCTCCATGAGCTTTATCAAACCTCGTCTTAAAACTGTGTATGGTTCCTGCCTCCACTACGTCATTTTCTAGGCTATTCCACTGCCTGACAACTCTATGACTGAAGAAATACTTCCTAATATCTCTCTGACTCATTTGTGTCTTCAACTTCCAATTGTGGCCTCTTGTTTCTGTGTCCCATCCCTGGAACATCCTGTCTTTGTCCACCTTGTCTATTCCACACAGTATTTTATATGTCGTTATCGTGTCTCCCCTGACCCTCCTGTCCTCCAGTGTCGTCAGGCCGATTTCCCTTAATCTTTCTTCATAGGACATTCCCCTTAGCTCTGGAACTAACCTTGTCGCAAACCTTTGTACTTTCTCTAGTTTCTTGACGTGCTTTATCAAGTGCGGGTTCCAAACAGGTGCTGCATACTCCAGTATGGGCCTGACATGCACGGTGTACAGTGTCTTGAACGATTCCTTACTAAGGTATCGGAATGCTGTTCTCAGGTTTGCCAGGCGCCCATATGCTGCAGCAGTTATCTGATTGACGTGTGCTTCCGGAGACATGCTCGGTGTTATACTCACCCCAAGATCTTTCTCCTTGAGTGAGGTTTGCAGTCTTTGGCCACCTAGCCTATACTCTGTCTGTAGTCTTCTGTGCCCTTCCCCTATCTTCATGACTTTGCATTTGGCAGGATTAAATTCGAGAAGCCATTTGCTGGACCAGGTGTCCAGTCTGTCCAGGTCTCTTTGAAGTCCTGCCTGGTCCTCATCTGATTTAATTCTCCTCATTAACTTCACATCATCTGCAAACAGGGACACTTCTGAGTCTAACCCTTCCATCATGTCGTTTACATATACCAAAAATAGCACTGGTCCTAGGACCGACCCCTGTGGGACCCCGCTCGTCACAGGTGCCCACTGTAACACATCATTACGTACCATGACTCGTTGTTGCCTCCCTGTCAGGTATTCTCTGATCCATTCCAGTGCCCTTCCTGTTATATGCGCCTGATGCTCTGGCTTCTGCACTAATCTCTTGTGAGGAGCTGTGTCAAAGGCCTTCTTGCAGTCCAAGAAGATGCAATCAACCCACCCCTCTCTCTCGTGTCTTACTTCTGTTATTTTATCATAAAACTCCAGAAGGTTTGTGACACAGGATTTGCCTTCCATGAATCCGTGCTGGTTGGCATTTATACTCTTGTTCCGTTCCAGGTGCTCCACCACTCTCCTCCTGATAATCTTCTCCATAACTCTGCATACTATACACGTCAATGACACAGGTCTATAGTTTAGTACCTCTTTTCTGTCTCCTTTTTTAAAAATGGGAACTACATTTGCCATCTTCCATACCTCAGGTAGTTGCCCAGTTTCCAGGGACGTGTTGAAGATTGTGGTAAGTGGCACGCACAACATATCTGCTCCCTCTCTAAGGACCCACGGGGAGATGTTGTCCGGTCCCATTGCCTTTGAGGTATCGATGTCCCTTAGCAGTTTCTTCACCTCCTCCTCATCTGTATGTATGTCGTCCAACACTTGTTGGTGTATTCCTTGCTGGTGTCCCCATCTGATCTGTCCCCCCAGAGTCCTTCCTGTCTCTACTGTAAATACTTCCTTAAATCTCGTGTTGAGCTCCTCACATACCTCTTGATCATTTCTTGTGAGTTCTCCACCTTCTTTCCTCAGCCTTATCACCTGGTCCTTGACTGTTGTCTTCCTCCTAATGTGGCTATACAGCAGTTTCGGGTCAGATTTGACTTTCGATGCTATGTCGTTTTCATACTGTCGCTGGGCCTCCCTCCTTATCTGTGCATACTCGTTTCTGGCTCTTCTACTAATCTCCTTGTTTTCCTGGGTCCTATGCCTCCTGTACCTTTTCCATTCTCTGTTGCACTTAGTTTTTGCCTCCCTACACCTTCGGGTAAACCAAGGACTCGTTTTGGTCTTCCTATTATTTCTGTTTCTCTTGGGAACAAACCTTTCCTCTGCCTCCTTGCACTTTGTTGCTACATATTCCATCATCTCGTTTACTGATTTTCCTACCATTTCTCTGTCCCACTGAACCTCCTGCAGGAAGTTTCTCATACCTGTGTAGTCCCCCCTTTTATAGTTTGGCCTGTTCCCTTCAGTTCCTGTTACCTTCTCCACTTGTAACTCTACTATATAATCAAAACTCAGAACCACGTGATCGCTAGCTCCAAGGGGCCTCTCGTAAGTGATGTCCTCAATTTCTGAACTGCTCAGGGTGAACACAAGATCCAGTCTTGCTGGCTCATCCTCCCCTCTCTCTCTGGTTGTGTCCCTGACATGTTGATGCATGAGGTTTTCAAGTACCACATCCATCATCTTGGCTCTCCATGTTTCAGGACCCCCATGTGGCTCCAGGTTTTCCCAGTCGATCTCCCTGTGGTTGAAATCGCCCATTACCAGTAACTTTGCTCTGCTCGAGTGAGCTCTTCTTGCCACCTCAGCCAGTGTGTCCACCATCACCCTGTTGTTTCCTTTGGGTTATACATCACTCCAATGACTACTTTATGTTCTCCAGACTGAATTGTACCTACAATGTAGTCTCTTTCTCCAATCATGTCCATGCATTCCATTTTCTCAAATCCCCATCGGTGTTTTATAAGCAGTGCAACCCCTCCTCCCCCTCTACTCCTATCTTTCCTCAGGATCTGATATTGCATTGGGAAGATTGTGTCTGTTATTGTCTCAGCGAGTTTTGTTTCTGTGACTGCTATGATGTCTGGGGATTTTTCACTGATTCTTACGTTCCACTCCTCATGTTTATTCGTTATTCCATCCGCGTTTGTGTACCAAACTTTCAGTTTCTTTTCTATCACTGTGGTCATGCAAGAATATTGGGGTTGGGGGAGCGAGAGCCTTTGTGTGGAGCCTATATGGGGCTGTGGTGTAGGTGGGGTTTGTGATGATGGGGGTGGGGTCAGAATGCCCATAAGGGACAGCTGTTGGGGTGAGGTTTGTGATATGGGGGTTGGTGGCAGAGGGAACAGTGAGTGGGTTGTAGTATAGGTTGCTCAGTTGCATTGGGAATGTCGCGGTTGGAGTCTTTTGGTGGGAGATTCTGTGGGGTGTGTTTGCCCTTCCTCCTGTGACTGGGTCCTGCTCATCTTCGTCATTGCCTCTCGTTCCTCCTTGCGTCTCTGTACCCTCTCTTTCAGTGTAGTCCTTTCTTCTTGTGTTCTGTCGCGGTCGAGGTATACTCTCTGGTACCCCTGTTTGTCCCTCAGTCTTGCTTTCTCTTGCAGAATCCTGGTTCGAACTGATTCTTCCTTGAAAATTACTTGTGTGTGTGTGTGTGTGTGTGTGGACTGTCCTGCTTTTTATGCAACTATGTAAATTATCCAAATGTATATAATTGTACACACATGCGTATCCATGCACACGCGTAATACATACATACATACATACATCTGCACAATCCAGGGCAATATGGGTTCAGGGCAGGTCGCTCCTGCCTCTCACAACTACTGGATCACTATGACATGGCCTTGGATGCACTGGAAGAAAATCAGAATGCAGATGTAATATACACAGACTTTGCAAAAGCATTTGACAAATGCGATCATGGCGTAATCGCCCATAAAATACGTGCTAAAGGAATTACTGGGAAAGTGGGGAGATGGATCTTCAACTTCCTAACAAATCGAACACAAAGAGTAGTGGTCAACAGAGTTAAATCGGAGGCTGCCATAGTGAAGAGCTCTGTTCCACAAGGCACAGTACTCGCCCCCATCTTATTCCTTATCCTCATATCAGACATAAACAGAGATATACACCACAGCACCGTATCATCCTTTGCGGATGATACTAGGATCTGCATGAGGCTGTCATCTGCTGAGGACGCGGTTAACCTCCAAGAAGATATAAACAAAGTTTTCCAGTGGGCAACGGTAAACAATATGATGTTCAATGAGGACAAATTCCAACTACTCCGTTATGGAAAACTGGAGGAGATAATAACTAGAACAGAGTATACTACTGACTCCGGCCATACAACAGAGCGGAAAAATAATGTAAGGGACCTGGGAGTAGTAATGTCTGAGGATCTCACTTTCAAGGATCACAACAGTGCCACGATCGCACGTGCAAAGAAAATGATAGGATGGATAATGAGAACTTTCAAAACGAGAGATGCCAAGCCCATGATGATCCTTTTCAAATCACTTGTTCTCTCTAGGCTGGAATACTGCTGTACATTAACATCTCCATTCAAAGCAGGTGAAATCGCAGATCTAGAGAGTGTACAGAGATCCTTTACTGCACGTATAAGTTCTGTCAAGCACCTTAACTACTGGGAACGCTTGGAAGCACTTGACTTGTACTCGTTGGAACGCAGGAGGGAGAGATATATCATAATCTACACTTGGAAAATCTTGGAAGGAATGGTCCCAAATCTGCACACAGAAATCACTCCCTACGAAAGTAAAAGACTGGGCAGGCGATGCAAAATGCCCCCAATAAAAAGTAGGGGCGCCATTGGTACACTAAGAGAAAACACCATAAGTGTCCGGGGCCCAAAACTGTTCAACAGCCTCCCATCAAGCATTAGGGGAATTGCCAATAAACCCCTGGCTGCCTTCAAGAGAGAGCTGGACAGATACCTAAAGTCAGTGCCGGATCAGCCGGGCTGTGGCTCGTACGTTGGACTGCGTGCGGCCAGCAGTAACAGCCTAGTTGATCAGGCCCTGATCCATCGGGAGGCCTGGTCATGGACCGGGCCGCGGGGGCGTTGATCCCCGGAATAACCTCCAGGTAACCTCCAGGTACATACATACATACATAGCATTATTCACAAACATGTGAGGAAAAAAATTGTGATGGTGTGTCAGTGATGGGGAATGGGGGGGGATATTTGGGTCATGAGGGGAAATATCCAGGGATGGGTGGGGGCAGGAGCGTAGGGGATGGCATGGGTGGTTTGGCAGGGACTAGGGGTGGGTGGGCAGGGACTAGGGGTGGGTGGGCCGGGACATGGGGTGGGTGGACAGAGGTATGGGGTAGGTGGCGTGGATGGGCGGCACGTGTGTGGGCGTCAACAAAGGTCACACACCGCCCATGGATGCCACGGTACCTCCTGTATCCTTCACCCAATAAGAATAGTAATAATAATAATAATAATAATAATAATAATAATAATATTATTATTATTATTATTATTATTATTATTATTATTATTATTATTATTATTATTTCAACACATCGTAGATTTCCTTATTTTCGATAAGCTCTCCTCCTTCCTTCCTTCCTCGTAAGTACCTGGTCCTTCACTCCGGTCTTCCCTTGTGGCTGTGCAACAGTTATGGCTAAGTCTATGAACAAGTTTTATGTTGATATCGTTCCTAGCAAAACACAGTTGCTTGTCATCACATATTCTGCAACAGCATCAACAGAAACTAGCAGGTGTGAAGTCAACTCTCCTAGTGAAGACCATCTTTAGTCTTCCAGGTGAGCTGTCCTACAACCTAACCTGTTGGTTACCTGTAGTTGCATTTGGAGGTCATCACCTGCGCCCCGCTCCCAGACTAGGCCTCTTGATCCCGGACTAGGCCTCCTACTGGCTGGTCTGATGGATCACAACTGCTGACTCTACTGAAATCTTTCAACTCAGGCTGACTCACATGCACACACTCAGGTACACACGTACACAAACATACATTCAGGGACACACACACACACACACACACACACACACACACACACACACACACACACTCATGTTCATAGAGACACACTAAGGCCCCTGCAACCACAATTAGGAGAGTACACTCACGCACACAGTTATAAAGGGGAATTTTTTTAATGAGTGACTTAAAGGTATAAAAACTTCTACTACTACAACTACTACTACCGCTACTACTACTACTACTACTACTACTACTACTACTACTACTACTACTACTACTACCGTTACCACTACTACTACCACTACTACTACCACAACTACAACCACTACTAATACCGCTGCTACTACTACCACTACTACTACCACAGCTACTACTACCACTACTACTACCACTACTATCACTACTACTACTACCACTACTACTACTACCACTACTACCACTACCACTACCACAACTACTGCTACTACTACTACTATTACTACTACTACTTCTACCACTACTACTACTACCACAACTGCTACTACCACAACTACTACTACCACTACTACTACCACTACTACTACCACAATTACTACTACCACAATTACTACCACTACTGCCACCACTACTGCTACCACTACTACTTCCACAACTACTACTAACACAACTACTACTACCACTACTACTACCACTACAACTACCACAATTACTACTACCACTACTGTCACCACTACTGCTACCACTACTACTACCGCAACTACTACTAACACAACTACTACTACCACTATTACTAACACAACTACTACTACCACTACTTCTACCACTACTGCCATTATTACCACTGTTTCTACCATTACTACCTCTAATTCTACCGTCATACAACTATGTGGTGCAGTGGCTAGGTATTGAAGTGGCTAGGTGGTACAGTGGCTATGTGGTGCAGTGGGTAGGTGGTGCAGTGACCTGGTATTGAAGTGGCTAGGTGGTGCAGTGGCTAAATGGTTCAGTGGCTATGTGGTCCAGTGGCTAGGTGGTGTAGTGGCTAGGTGATGCAGTGGCTAAGTATTGAAGTGGCTAGGTGGTAGAGTAGGTAGGTGGTGCAGTAGCTAGGTGGTGGAGTAGCTAGGTGGTGCAGTAGCTAGGTGGTGCAGTAGCTAAGTGGTGCAGTAGCTATGTGGTGCAGTAGTTGGGTGGTGCAATAGTTAGGTGGTGCAGTAGCTAAGTGGTGCAGTAGCTAGGTGGTGCAGTAGTTGGGTGGTGCAGTAGTTAGGTGGTGCAGTAGCTAAGTGGTGCAGTAGCAAGGTGGTGCAGTAGTTGGGTGGTGCAGTAGCTAAGTGGTGCAGTAGCTAGGTGGTGCAGTAGTTGTGTGGTGCAGTAGTTAGGTGGTGCAGTAGCTAGGTGGTGCAGTAGCTAAGTGGTGCAGTAGATAGGTTGTGCAGTAGTTTGGTGGTGCAGTAGCAAGGTGGTGCAGTAGTTGGGTGGTGCAGTAGTTAGGTGGTGCAGTAGCTAAGTGGTGCAGTAGCAAGGTGGTGCAGTAGTTGGGTGGTGCAATAGCTAAGTGGTGCAGTAGCTAGGTGGTGCAGTAGTTGTGTGGTGCAGTAGTTAGGTGGTGCAGTAGCTAGGTGGTGCAGTAGCTAAGTGGTGCAGTAGATAGGTGGTGCAGTAGTTGGGTGGTGCAGTAGCAAGGTGGTGCAGTAGTTGGGTGGTGCAGTAGTTAGGTGGTGCAGTAGCTAAGTTGTGCAGTAGCAAGGTTGTGCAGTAGTTGGGTGGTGCAGTAGCTAAGTGGTGCAGTAGCTAGGTGGTGCAGTAGTTGTGTGGTGCAGTAGTTAGGTGGTGCAGTAGCTAGGTGGTGCAGTATCTAAGTGGTGCAGTAGATAGGTGGTGCAGTAGTTGGGTGGTGCAGTAGCAAGGTGGTGCAGTAGTTGGGTGGTGCAGTAGTTAGGTGGTGCAGTAGCTAAGTTGTGCAGTAGCAAGGTTGTGCAGTAGTTGGGTGGTGCAGTAGCTAAGTGGTGCAGTAGCTAGGTGGTGCAGTAGTTGTGTGGTGCAGTAGTTAGGTGGTGCAGTAGCTAGGTGGTGCAGTAGCTAAGTGGTGCAGTAGATAGGTGGTGCAGTAGTTGGGTGGTGCAGTAGCAAGGTGGTGCAGTAGTTAGGTGGTGCAGTAGTTAGGTGGTGCAGTAGCTAAGTGGTGCAGTAGCAAGGTGGTGCAGTAGTTGGGTGGTGCAGTAGATAGGAGGTGCAGTAGCAAGGTGGTGCAGTAGTTGGGTGGTGCAGTAGTTAGGTGGTGCAGTAGCTAAGTGGTGCAGTAGTTGGGTGGTGCAGTAGTTAGGTGGTGCAGTAGCTAAGTGGTGCAGTAGTTGGGTGGTGCAGTAGTTAGGTGGTGCAGTAGTTAGGTGGTGCAGTAGCTAAGTGGTGCAGTAGTTGGGTGGTGCAGTAGTTAGGTGGTGCAGTAGCTAAGTGGTGCAGTAGTTAGGTGGTGCAGTAGTTGGGTGGTGCAGTAGCAAGGTGGTGCAGTAGTTAGGTGGTGCAGTAGTTAGGTGGTGCAGTAGCTAGGCAGTGCTCACACCAAAGGAAAGAAGTCTTCTTGCTACCAAGGTTAAAAGATGCGAGTTAGGATGAAATTAAAGATGAATATCAATGCTATACAATACGGACAAGATGGTGAATTAGATACCTGTGAAACATCTGTGTATCTCTATTGTGTAGCTACTGGTGGGCGAAACGTCTACAGAATAAAGATACCCAGATGTTGCACAGGTGTTTAATTCATGAACATTGATGATGCTGACTCTGTATGATAGAAGAGACATGATAACCATTCATGAATGAACGAAGAAGATTGGTCAGTGACCGCAAGAGGCAGAACAAGAGGCCATTCTTGTAGACTGAGGAAAAGTGAAGCAAAAGGGTTACCATATGTTTTCCCTTGACCCAACAGTGTGGTTGATGATTTATAAACAATCAGTGGTATTTTAATGAATATATACCAAGGAGATTTTACTGGCGACGAGACACCAGGAGCACTCCTCTTCTTTACCTACGAATAGGTAATTACATACACACACACACACACACACACACACACACACTCTCTCTCTCTTTCTCCGTCTCTCTCTCTCTCTCTCTCTCTCTCTCTCTCTCTCTCTCTCTCTCTCTCTCTCAGTGTAACATTGCTCACCACTTATATAAGCCTGTGTAAACTTTCTGAAAGGTCAACACGCGCATCTGTTGTACTTATACTGCGTTCCTCTCGGCCTTCCCTCCCTCCCTCCTGCCCTTCCCTCCCTCCCTCCTGCCCCTTCCTCCCTCCCTCATGCCCCTCCCTTCCCCCCTCCCTCCAGCCCCTCCCTCTTGCCCCTTCCTCCCGCTCCCTCCCTCACTTTATGCATCATTGCCCTCCACTTACTCATAACTTAACTTAGTTTTGCCCCAAAACAATTAGGATAAGATGACAGTAACCTGATCCCTGCCAGTTCTCCCTTGCCACGCCTCCCCTGCCACACCTCCCCTGCCACGCCTTCCTTGCCACGTTTTCCCTCCTACGCTTCCCCCTGTCATGCGTCCCCTGCCATACGTCCCCTGTCATGCCTCCCCTGCCATGCGTCCCCTGTCACGTCTCCCCTACCACGCTTTCCCTGCCACGCCTCCCCTGCCATGTTGAAGGATTGGTGGGGATGTGGTTCTGGAAGTGGGGAGCGCAGTGCCTGCACTCTGAAGAATAGGCGGGATATTATGGTCCGGAGGCTCCTATGAATTGATGTCTGCTCGCTTCTGGCAAGACAGCTAATGAATGAGTGACGGTGAATGTGTTTCCTCTTTCGGAGATCATCCTACCTTGGTTAGAAACGGCCACTTAACAATAATTTCAGGACATCTCTAAATAAATTTTGATTATGGATATCTCTAAGTCGCATGAAGTCTGTGTCATTGTTTCCGCTGATGATGCCATTCTAGGTAACTTCCTCGCTAGAACTTTCAGCTGGACGTAAATTGTGAATTCATTACCTCTGTAACTTGCTCAGCTATCAAAACTTTGGAGTCCAGTCCCTGGACCAATTATGTACCTCTGTAATCTTTTGACTACCGCCCACAGGATGGGTATGGGGTGCATAATAAACATATTAAACTAACTAACTAACATTCAATACTGCTGCTCCTCTTACGGTCTTCCTAAGCCTTACAGAAACAGTGTGTCCTAATACTGTCACCAAACACTTGGTGTTCTCGTAATGCTGAGAGATTCGAGCGTATGAGGAGGTTGAATCATGCAAGGCATTTCGGGCAACTAATCCTGAGGCTTACATGCTACTTAAAACCAAGACATATTATATTATGTAAGACTTCTTGTGCAGTTAACTACAATCATAAGTGTAATAAGAAAGGCTGCAAATGACAGATGGTTAGTTTCAAAAGAATTACAAATTATTTGAATTGGTTCAATGATCTTCAGTTTTATGGAGTGATTGAATAGTTGTGTTGAAAGATTGAAGAGAGGTGGTGATAACACAAGTTTAGCAGAGTGATTGGTATCTGTTGCTTAAATTAGAATACAAATATAACGGAACAATATAGTATGTCATTAATTATAGATGGGAGTTGAAGGAAGGCTGGAAGAGCAGGAAGAGCATTGGATGAAAACAAGTTTTGTCTGACATAGCGTATTGCTGTCAAGATTACATTAAGATGGGGGGCTTTGTAATAATTGCTTTGAACGACTGGCAGATAGGGGACCTTTAAAAACTTCAGATAGGGAGTTCCAAATTTTAGGGTCTTATGCGCATTGAGTTTTTACACACGTTGAGTCGGATACGAGGGATGTCAAAGAGGTTTTTTGTGTCATGTGTTATGTCTGTGAGTTCTGATACAGCTGTCAAGGAACAGCTTCAGAACAGGGTTTGTACTGGAAATGATTGTCCTATATATATAATAAGCACAGTAATATGAGTGCATTTTAGGTATATTAAGTTTCAACTTTTGAAGAGTAAGGGACTGAATTTGGTGAGCGTTCGTACAACTTATTGTTTTAGATAAAATGACGTAGTAGATTCCCAGCCACAAATATCATAGGTGAGGTAAGAATAGATTAGGACATAGTACAGTATAAGTAGTGGTGTCTGAGGTACACAACAACGTATCTTAGAGAGGAGGACTACTGTTCTGGAGACCTTTGTTATGTGCTGGATATGGGTATTGAACTCCAAGTTGCAGTCAAGGTGCAAACCTAAGAATATTCCCTCAGTTTGTCTTACAAAGGGAGAACCGTTGATCATTATATTTAGCTGGACATTTGTAGCTCTGCTCTCGAGCAACATAGGTCTATCTCTCTCTCTCTCTCTCTCTCTCTCTCTCTCTCTCTCTCTCTCTCTCTCTCTCTCTCTCTCTCTCTCTCTCTCTCTCTCTCTCTCTTCGTCCACTCAAGATTTGCAGTGACGAATTTCTACATGAAGGAAAAAAAAATTATTGATGCTGTCTCTGTAATGAAGTTACCTCTTTACAGTATCTCATCGACTCTTTTCAACTCAAAGTTCTTGACATACAGCACTCCTAGCACTCCTAGTGTTAGAACTGGCATCGACAGGCTGCTGATTCTCCCCATGGGATTTACTGAGTCTCGATCGCCCTTCTCCTCCATAAAACCGACATGGATATGGAAATTCTCACCACACAGAACCATTAAAATATTTCCGAAATTTTACTCCCAAACAATAGCATAAGTACAGCGGGAGTTTACAGCATTCCACGTGAGGAAAGCAGCAGATTCTATATCGGTGAAACAGACAGCTTAGAAGATACAAGTATGCATGCAAGATGAAAGACACCAATAATGCTTGTGCGATGCATCGTAAACAGCGTTCCCACTTCAAGGGCTGGGGGAATGTACAGCTGATATATCATAAACACAGCCACGAGGCTGCACCGAGGCAGCTATTCTCCACCTTATCATAATAACACAGCAAAACCGTGCACATTAATACAACCCAGCACTCACACTGTCCAGATCAACACATCAGACTCCTTGACCTGACGCCCACATCTCAGCCCCTGCCCTCTCATGGTACTACCTGACCTGACCTCTCCACCACCAAACCTAACCTCTCCACCACTCGTCCTAACCTGTCCACCACCTTAGCTAACCGCTTCACCACCTAAGCTAACTTCTCCACCACCTAACCTGACCTCTACATCAGCTGACTTGACCTCAGGATGTATGTATGCTTCATAAAGCGATGTTTTACTCATTTCTGCACAGTGATAAAGCCACCTTGTAAGTAAAACGTTGTATAATGAACGTTTTATCTGCTGATATAAACATACACAGCAAACAACAAACATATAAACACACAACATATAAACATACACAACACACAATATAATATATTACCTAAACAACGAGTAGACGACAACCAAACGAGAAGAGAAATATCAGTGTGAATAAATAACAGTACAGAAAATAGTTTAAATGAGCCTTTAGTGAGGGAGGTGAGGAGACCCTGGTGAAGGAGGGACCCTGGTGAGGGAGGGACCCTGATGAGGGAGGGTCCTTGGTGAGGGAGGGACCCTGGTAATAACTAGAACAGAGTATACTACAGACTCTGGCCATACAGTAGAGCGAAAAAATAATGTAAGGGACCTGGGAGTAGTAATGTCTGAGGATCTCACTTTCAAGGATCACAACAGTGCCACGATCGCACGTGCAAAGAAAATGATACGATGGATAATGAGAACGTTCAAAACGAGAGATGCCAAGCTAATGATGATCCTTTTCAAATCACTTGTTCTCTCTAGGCTGGAATACTGCTGTACATTAACATCTCCATTCAAAGCAGGTGAAATCTAAGATCTAGAGAGTGTACAGAGATCCTTTACTGCACGTATAAGTTCTGTCAAGAACCTTAACTACTGGGAACGCTTGGAAGCACTTGACTTGTACTCGTTGGAACGCAGGAGGGAGAGATATGTCATAATCTACACTTGGAAAATCTTGGAAGGAATGATCCCAAATCTGCACACAGAAATCGCTCCCTGCGAAAGTAAAAGACTGGGCAGGCGATGCAAAATGCCCCAATTAAAAGTAGGGGCGCCATTGGTACACTAAGGAAAAACACCATAAGTGTCCGAGGCCCAGGACTGTTCAACAGCCTCCCATCAAGCATTAGGGGAATTGCCAATAAACCCCTGGCTGCCTTCATGAGAGAGCTGGACAGATACCTAAAGTCAGTGCCGGATCAGCCGGGCTGTGGTTCGTACGTTGGACTGCGTGCGGCCAGCAGTAACAGCCTAGTTGATCAGGCCCTGATCCATTGGGAGGCCTGGTCATGGACCGGGCCGCGGGGGCGTTGATCCCCGGAATAACCTCCAGGTAACCAAGGGAGGGACCCTGGTAAGTGAGAGGGACCCTGGTAAGGTAGGGACCCTTGTAAGGGACCCTGGTAAGGGAAGGACCCTGGTGATGGAGGGACCCTGGTGAGGGAGAGACCCTGATGAGGGAGGGACCTTGGTGAGGGAGGGATCCTGGCAAGGGAGGGACCCTGGTAAGGGAGGGACCCAGGTAAGGAAGGGGCCCTGGTGAGGAAGGGACCCTCATGACGGAGGGACCCTCATTAGGGAGGGACCCGGAGAGGGAAGGGGCCCTAGTGAGGAAGGGTCCCTTATGTGGGAAGGACTCATGTGAGACGGACCTTTGTGAGGAAGAAACGCTGATGAGGGAGGGACCATAATAAAATTATGGCACTTAGGGTGCTACATGAGGTGACGGGGCACACACACACACACACACACACACACACACACACACACACACACACACACACACACACACACACACATACACACACACACACATATTGTCAGCTAGTGTTGTGTTTGTAAACACACCTGACAAAGCTACTGACAGACAGCAACACAGCCATCAACTACAAGCAGCATAATATCCTGCCCCTCCCAAGCCTCGGACCCCGCCCCGGACCCCGTCCCGGACCCCGCCCCGGACCCAGCCACGGACCCAGCCCCGGACCAGGACCCGCCTCACTCTTGCTCTTACAAGCAGTGCTCTTGTGACTATTACTGAACCTCTAGTTAAGTGATTCCCTGGTTGCTATTCTTGACGCCTTGACTTAAAACATCGTCACAAGAGACTCTTTGCTTAATTGGTTGTTAGGTTTAAAGCCTGACGCCTGCACGAGGGCCATTAAGGTTGCATCTATGCAAGTATACCACCAACCAGGAATACTTTAATCCAAAAAAATAGGAATTATGCTCAACCTTCAGTGGCTCTTCAATTTTTTTTTTATTTTTCCTCGAAGGTATACGTAACAAAATTCGAGAACATCTCTCGTGATTGACTTCAGACTTTCAGTGCTTGTGTGTCTCACTTAAAGGATGAGTGAAATTAGTACTGCGTTGTGTTGATGGTACCCAACACTACTGTGGCTACTAGCAGTGTTGATGGTACCCAACACTACTGTGGCTACTAGCAGTGTTGATGGTACCCAACACTACTGTGGCTACTAGCAGTGTTGATGGTACCCAACACTACTGTGGCTACTAGCAGTGTTGATGGTACCCAACACTACTGTGGCTACTAGCAGTGTTGATGGTACCCAACACTACTGTGGCTACTAGCAGTGTTGATGGTACCCAACACTACTGTGGCTACTAGCAGTGTTGATGGTACCCAACACTACTGTGGTTACTAGCAGTGTTGATGGTACCCAGCACTACTGTGGCTACTAGCAGTGTTGATGGTACCCAACACTACTGTGGTTACTAGCAGTGTTGATGGTACCCAACACTACTGTGGCTACTAGCAGTGTTGATGGTACCCAACACTACTGTGGCTACTAGCAGTGTTGATGGTACCCAACACTACTGTGGTTACTAGAAGTGTTGATGGTACCCAGCACTACTGTGGCTACTAGCAGTGTTGATGGTACCCAACACTACTGTGGTTACTAGCAGTGTTGATGGTACCCAACACTACTGTGGCTACTAGCAGTGTTGATGGTAACCAGCACTACTGTGGCTACTAGCAGTGTTGATGGTACTCAGCACTACTGTGGCTACTAGCAGTGTTGATGGTACACAGCACTACTGTGGCTACTAGCAGTGTTGATGGTACCCAGCACTACTGCGGCTACTAGCAGTGTTGATGGTACCCAGCACTACTGTGGCTACTAGCAGTGTTGATGGTACCCAGCACTACTGTGGCTACTAGCAGTGTTGATGGTACACAGCACTACTGTGGCTACTAGCAGTGTTGATGGTACCCAACACTACTGTGGCTACTAGCAGTGTTGATGGTACCCAACACTACTGTGGCTACTAGCAGTGTTCATGGTACCCAACACTATTGTGGCTACTAGCAGTGTTGATGGTACCCAACACTACTGTGGCTACTAGCAGTGTTGATGGTACCCAACACTACTGTGGCTACTAGCAGTGTTGATGGTCCTCAGCACCACTGTGGCTACTAGCAGTGTTGATGGTACCCAACACTACTGTGGCTACAAGCAGTGTTGATGGTACCCAGCACTTCTGTGGCTACTAGCAGTGTTGATGGTACCCAGCACTACTGTGACTACTAGCAGTGTTGATGGTACCCAACACTACTGTGGCTAATAGCAGTGTTGATGGTACCCAGCACTACTGTGGCTACTAGCAGTGTTGATGGTACCCAACACTACTGTGGCTACTAGCAGTGTTGATGGTACCCAACACTACTGTGGCTACTAGCAGTGTTGATGGTACCCAGCACTACTGTGGCTACTAGCAGTGTTGATGGCACCCAGCACTACTGTGGCTACTAGCAGTGTTGATGGTACCCAACACTACTGTGGCTACTAGCAGTGTTGATGGTACCCAGTACTACTGTGGCTACTAACAGTGTTGATGGTCCTCAGCACTACTGTGGCTACTAGCAGTGTTGCTGGTACCCAGCACTACTGTGGTTACTAGCAGTGTTGATGGTACCCAACAATACTGTGGCTACTAGCAGTGTTGATGGTACCCAACACTGCTGTGGCTACTAGCAGTGTTGATGGTACCCAGCACTATTGTGGCTACTAGCAGTGTTGATGCTACCCAGCACTACTGTGGCTACTAGCAGTGTTGATGGTACCCAGCACTACTGTGGCCACTAGCAGTGTTGATGGTACCTAGCACTACTGTGGCTACTAGCAGTGTTCATATTACCCAGCACTACTGTGGCTACTAGCAGTGTTGATGGCACCCAGCACTACTGTGGCTACTAGCAGTGTTGATGGTACCCAACACTACTGTGGCTACTAGCAGTGTTGATGGTACCCAGTACTACTGTGGCTACTAACAGTGTTGATGGTCCTCAGCACTACTGTGGCTACTAGCAGTGTTGATGGTACCCAGCACTACTGTGGCTACTAGCAGTGTTGCTGGTACCCAGCACTACTGTGGTTACTAGCAGTGTTGATGGTACCCAACACTACTGTGGCTACTAGCAGTGTTGATGGTACCCAACACTGCTGTGGCTACTAGCAGTGTTGATGGTACCCAGCACTACTGTGGCTACTAGCAGTGTTGATGGTACCCAGCACTACTGTGGCTACTAGCAGTGTTGATGGTACCCAGCACTACTGTGGCCACTAGCAGTGTTGATGGTACCTAGCACTACTGTGGCTACTAGCAGTGTTGATGGTACCCAGCACTACTGTGGCTACTAGCAGTGTTGATGGCACCCAACACTGCTGTGGCTACTAGCAGTGTTGATGGTACCTAGCACTACTGTGGCTACTAGCAGTGTTGATGATACCCAACACTACTGTGGCTACTAGCAGTGTTGATGGTAACCAGCACTACTGTGGCTACTAGCAGTGTTGATGATCCTCAGCACTACTGTGGCTACTAGCAGAGTTGATGATACCCAGCACTACTGTGGCTACTAGCAGTGTTGATGGTACCCAGAACTACTGTGGCTACTAGCAGTGTTGATGGTACCCAGCACTACTGTGGTTACTAGCAGTGTTGATGGTACCCAACACTACTGGGGCTACTATCAGTGTTGATGGTACCCAACACTGCTGTGGCTACTAGCAGTGTTGATGGTACCCAGCACTACTGTGGCTACTAGCAGTGTTGATGGCACCCAACACTGCTGTGGCTACTAGCAGTGTTGATGGTACCTAGCACTACTGTGGCTACTAGCAGTGTTGATGATACCCAACACTACTGTGGCTACTAGCAGTGTTGATGGTAACCAGCACTACTGTGGCTACTAGCAGTGTTGATGATCCTCAGCACTACTGTGGCTACTAGCAGAGTTGATGATACCCAACACTACTGTGGCTACTAGCAGTGTTGATGGTACCCAGAACTACTGTGGCTACTAGCAGTGTTGATGGTACCCAGCACTACTGTGGTTACTAGCAGTGTTGATGGTACCCAACACTACTGGGGCTACTATCAGTGTTGATGGTACCCAACACTGCTGTGGCTACTAGCAGTGTTGATGGTACCCAGCACTACTGTGGCTACTAGCAGTGTTGATGGTACCCAGCACTACTGTGGCTACTAGCAGTGTTGATGGTACCCAGCACTACTGTGGCTACTAGCAGTGTTGATGGTACCTAGCACTACTGTGGCTACTAGCAGTGTTGATGGTACCCAGCACTACTGTGGCTACTAGCAGTGTTGATGGTACCCAACACTGCTGTGGCTACTAGCAGTGTTGATGGTACCTAGCACTACTGTGGCTACTAGCAGTGTTGATGGTACCCAGCACTACTGTGGCTACTAGCAGTGTTGATGGTACCCAGCACTACTGTGGCTACTAGCAGTGTTGATGATACCCAACACTACTGTGGCTACTAGCAGTGTTGATGGTAACCAGCACTACTGTGGCTACTAGCAGTGTTGATGATCCTCAGCACTACTGTGGCTACTAGCAGTGTTGATGGTACCCAGCACTACTGTGGCTACTAGCAGTGTTGATGGTACCCAGCACTACTGTGGCTACTAGCAGTGTTGATGGTACCCAGCACTACTGTGGCTACTAGCAGTGTTGACGGTACCCAACACTACTGTGGCTAATAGCAGTGTTGTTGGTACCCAGCACTACTGTGGCTACTAGCAGTGTTGATGGCACCCAGCACTACTGTGGCTACTAGCAGTGCTGATGGTATCCAGCACTACTGTGGCTACTAGCAGTGTTGATGGTACCCAACACTACTGTGGCTACTAGCAGTGTTGATGGTACCCAGCACTACTGTGGCTACTAGCAGTGTTAATGGTACCCAGCACTACTGTGACTACTAGCAGTGTTGATGGTACTCAGCACTACTGTGGCTACTAGCAGTGTTGATGGTACCCAGCACTACTGTGGTTACTAGCAGTGTTGATGGTACTCAGCACTACTGTGGCTACTAGCAGTGTTGATGGTACCCAACACTACTGTGGCTACTAGCAGTGTTGATGGTACCCAACACTGCTGTGGCTACTAGCAGTGTTGATGGTACCCAGCACTACTGTGGCTACTAGCAGTGTTGATGGTACCCAGCACTACTGTGGCTACTAGCAGTGTTGATGGTACCCAGCACTACTGTGGCTACTAGCAGTGTTGATGGTACCCAACACTGCTGTGGCTACTAGCAGTGTTGATGGTACCCAGCACTACTGTGGCTACTAGCAGTGTTGACGGTACCCAGCACTACTGTGGCTACTAGCAGTGTTGATGGTACCCAGCACTACTGTGGCTACTAGCAGTGTTGATGGTACCCAGCACTACTGTGGCTACTAGCAGTGTTGATGGTACCCAACACTACTGTGGCTACTAGCAGTGTTGATGGTACCCAACACTACTGTGGCTACTAGCAGTGTTGATGGTACCCAACACTACTGTGGCTACTAGCAGTGTTGATGCTACCCAGCACTACTGTGGCTACTAGCAGTGTTGACGGTACCCATCACTACTGTGGCTTCAAGCAACGTTGATGGTAATCAGCACTACTGTGGCTACTAGCAATGTTGTTGAACGATCAGAAAGAGAGAGACACAGAGAGAGAGTAAGATAGAGATTTGCCAGCAGAATGAATTTTTTTTATATTTTATTTAAAAAGCACAATACATATTCATATGTATACTATGCATACGTTGCATAAACTAAGACATGTTATCCATTAAATATGAAACAACAATTCCACATTCCCTATCCCAGCTCTTAACCTATACTTAAGAGACACACTTCAATTTAACATGATTACCATCCCCAAAAATTCAATCATACATGTGACTACACAAAAGGCAACCCACACCCAAACATACAGGATGGTTTAATAAATTCAAAAATACAGTTTCTTACTCTCAAAAGACTATATAATCCAAAGAAAATCACACGTAGTACATTATACATAAAAGGCTATATACAAAGTCATACCCATATAATCGGTTCCCTACCCCCTCATTTTAACAACTAATACAAGAACGTGTAAGTGATTAATAAAAAGAACTATACTGGATATTATCAAAATTCCTCTACCACACATTCCAGTACTTAAATAACACGTTACCCTTAGGTGAATTACCACCATTTACACACCAATAACATGACCTACCAAACCCCTTTTTAACAAAAATTAATAAACCAGTGCATACAAAAAATATTTTCATGCACCGTTTTGACAAAAAAAAAACACCCTCAAGTAACCTAACAATCACAATATGCCCTTACCTCATAACCTAAATGAGAATTACAGAAATCAGTTATGCATAAACAACCAGAAAAAAAATAAAAAAGTACATAAGAACACAGATATGTACCTTATGTTACTACACGGACACACTTGTATAATTGGAAGAATATACATCCACAATATTCCATATCAATAATAATAAAACAAACTGTCAGAACATCATTGTATAACATGTATTTTACACATAAATTAGAGGATACACTTCATGTTACCTCAACTTTAAACAACCTATGTACATATTTAATATAAACCAAAGCTAGAATTATCATACAGAATGAATTATATCTTCCACAGCTCATCTAACACCCATGCGTCACTCTCAGCAATGTTATGTTACGCTTATTACTAATTAACAGTTCAGGCTGTCCGTCACTTTTCTAGTCATTCCACTCGTCACTTCTCTGTTCATTCCACCCGTCACTTCTCTGTTCATTCCACCCGTCACTTCTCTGTTCATTCCACCCGTCACTTCTCTGTTCATTCCACCCGTCACTTCTCTGTTCATTCCACCCGTCACTTCTCTATTCACTCCATCCGTCACTTCTGTTACTATCATTAACCAGCTGTCTCACCCACCTCCCCTTCCCTGCCCTCTGGCATGTGGCGGTAATTAGCACTCTCATGCCACTACGGCTCATTATCCCTTACTAATGACCTGTTAGGTCATTACATGCCTCACTTAGACGTCCCAGTCCCTCCTTGCTGCAGCCAGACCCTGACTATATTGCGCGTCTCAGCTTCTTGTTGCAGCCAGACCCTGTCTATATATTGCACGCCTGTGGTATGCCTTCAAAGTGATATACTGACACTCCGACTTTTATCTGGCTAACAGACATATCATCGTTTGCATATATGGTTACTTTATAATGTGCAGAATAACACACAGACACTTATTTAGGTTAACTATATTTTGTTTTTTGTATATGTGATGTCTGCATAAGGTGGAGGTTTTATCTGATATAAAATATATATTATCAGCATGAATGCCATTATTATTTTATGACATTAGATTAGACGTATTTTTCTACTGAGCAGTTAGGAGGTTGTGTATGTACCAGTGAGCCATCTTGGTGGGTAGTTTGAACAATGTCTTCCAGATTGGCTGGAGCCAAGAAGGGGGCATGACCTCTTACACATGTTACCTGTCCTGAGTGGATGTGCTGCTGTCAGTACTGTCGTCTCTTAGCTGTTTCTTGATTGCTCTTTCATAACGTTGTGTCTACTGTATCTTGCGGAACAGGAGAGTATCTTGGTACAGGGAAAGTTTTCCCTAACTATGCTAAACTAGATATTTAAATTAAAATTTAGTTGTATATATGTTGTCCTGTATGAAGTCAGCACAATCATTAATAACCTCTAAATAAGTTGTAAATAAACAGGAATAACCTATTAATTGATTATTAAATAGAGCGCTATGAAAGCGTTATTAAAGTTCCTGTACTCTACTTCGCATTTCCTCTAGACCAACACTAGATAGTTGTAAAGTAACTTATTGGTAGTTGAGATTTTACCTTCCTGAACATTTTGTATATCCCTTTATTGGTAATAAAAGTGCTTCAGGTTTGTTATTGTGAATCAGATTGTGGTATCCCTGGTGACACAGGAATAAATTGTGTAATAATTGGCAGCGTGTCCGGGAGTTTGACTCTCAAGAGCTAGAGCTTGATATAACAGGAATCTAGAGCCTGACATAGTGCTAAATTGTCCAGAAGGAAGAGAGGAAGAAGTGGAGATAGATAGATAGATAGATAGATAGAGAGAGAGAGAGAGTGAGGAATAAGGGTGGGAAGGGAGTGAGAACTCTCAGTAAAGTAATATTGTGAAGTGTGTCAGGCGATGATGTGTGTGTTGGCACCACCACCACCATACCACTACTATCACCACCACCACTACCACCATCACCACTACCACCACCATACCACTACTATCACCACCACCACTACCACCATCACCACTACCACCACCATACCACTACTATCACCACCACCACTACCACCATCACCACTACCACCACCATACCACTACTATCACCACCACCACTACCACCACAATACCACTACTATCACCACCACCACTACCACCATCACCACTACCACCACTACCACCACCACTACCACTACTATCACCACCACCACTACCACCAACACCACTACCACCACCACTACCACCATCACCACTTCCACTACTATCACCACCACCACTACCACCATCACCACTACCACTACTATCACCACCACCACTACCACCATCACCACTACCACCACCATTACCACCACTATCACCACCACCACTACCACCATCACCACTACCACCACCACTACCACCATCACCACTACCACCACCACTACCACTACTATCACCACCACCACTACCACCATCACCACTACCACCACCACCACCACTACTATCACCACCACCACTACCACCATCACCACTACCACCACCACCATCACCACTACCACCACCACTACCACTACTATCACCACCATCACTACCACCACCACTACCACTACTATCACCACCACCACTACCACCACCACTACCACCACCACTACCACCACCACCACTACCACTACTATCACCACCACCACCACCACCACCACAATCACCACTACCACCACCACCACTACCACCACCACCACAACCATTACCACCTCCACCACCACCACCACCACCACCACCACCACCACCACTACCACCACCACTACCACCACCACCACCACCACTACCACCACCACCACCTCCACCACCACAACCACCACCACCACCACCACCACCACCAACACAACCACCACAACCACCACAACCACCACCACCACTATCACCACCACCACTACCACCACCACTACCACTACCACCACCACTACCACCACCACCACCACCACCACCACCACCACCACCACTACCACCACCACCACCGCCACCACAACCACCACCACCACCACCACCACTATCACCACCACCACCACCACCACTATCACCACCACCACTACCACCACCACCACCACCACCACCACCACCACCACCATCATCACCACCACCACCACCACCATCACCACCACCACCACCACCACTACCACCACCACCACCACAACCACCACCACCACCACCACCACCACAACCACCACCACCACCACCACCACCATCACCACCATCACCACCATCACCACCACCACCACCATCACCACCACCACCACCACCACCACCACCACCACCATCACCACCATCACCACCACCACAACCACCACCACCACCACCACCATCACAACCACCACCACCATCCCAACCACCACCACCACCACCATCACCACCATCAAGACCACCACCACCACCACCACCAGATACAGACAGCATCGTTCTGCCAAATATTTTCAGGCTCACTGAACTAAGTGACACAGATATAAATTCTGTGAACACTCTGAGGTAGTGCGCCATGACGCTGTTGAAGGGTTCTTGATCCAAGGAATCAAACTTCAAGCTTTATTGTGATTTATAAATCTTCACTACGTTTTTTCTAGTTTAATATGTTTTTAAGCTTTATGTTGCTATATTATGTTCTATCAAGCTTTCCTGCGAGTTTTTAAAATTGATCAGACTTGACTATAATTGATCAAGCGCCTCTAGTCGATAATCATTTATTATACGTATTAAGGTTTGTCATCACTTATTTTTTTTCAAATCTTGTTTCACAAGACACCGAGTCAGACCAGGAGTTATATCCCAACCTGACTGGAGTCTGCTTGGTATTACGTCACAGGTTAATCACTGGCGCATCAGTTATCACTGTACTGGTCTTCTTTAGCCCCGACCCGGTAGATTAAGTGATAAAGTCGGACCCAAACGTCGTTATAAGTTTCTTTCTCCTTTGTGCGGGTAATTTGTGTATTATTCTTGTCACGGTATTGTGTAAGTTTTGTTCTTTATAAAAGTGTTTAATTTATTGAACTCTAGCAGGTCAAAACGGTACGGGTGAGATTGAACTCGCGGCAAGAGAGTCGTAATACTCACACTAGTCAAATATTGTCCTGGTCAGCTTAGCACTTCTTCCGTGTTCATGATGGAAGGAACAAAGGCTTAACTACCAGAAATCGGTCAACGAAGTAAAATAAATTTTTATCGAAACCGACATTTAAACTCCGAAGAACTAAGTCCACAAAAAAAAGTTGCACTGTAGATGCGTACTGAGGTACTAGAAGCAATGGAGGGAAACCCTTTGGTGGGAGATTGATAGAATGCTTGCCCATCAACGTGGGTCAGAGACATCAGCTCTAGTGAGTCTATGTATGACTCTGATTACGGAGGTATAGCATGCCCTAACTTCCCACATCATAAAAATCTTCGAAAGAGTGACGAGATGTCAGATTACAAATTTCATGGAGCAGCACAACCAGCATAACGTAAACCAGCATGGTTTTAGAGCAGGACGATCATGCCTGCCACGGTTGCTGAACCATGACAGAATTACAGAGGAGTTGGAAGGCAACCAAAACGCAGATGTGATATACACAGAGTTTGCAGATCCTTTTCACAAATACGATCATGCCTACGGGGAAGGTAGGCAGATGGATTTTCGGGTTTCTAACAAACCTGAACACAAAATAAGTAGTAGTAAACCGAGTAAAATCTAACATAAGCGAGGTAAACAACTCAGTTCCTTCAGGCACTATCCTGGCACCGCTGCTATTTCTCATCCTCACAGCAGACAAAAAGCACCTGTCAGAGTTTTGTATCATTTGCAAATGACTAAAATAAGCATGAAAGTCACTACGATAGTAAACACTGAAAAATTATAGGAAGATATAAGCAGTGATTTCCAGTGGGCAGTGGAGAACATGACGTTCAATGGTGATAAGTTCCAACTACTTAGATATGGAAAGAATGAAGAGCTGAAAAAGAATACTATATACAAAATTCAAGAGAATTACCAAATCGAACGAAAGGAAAACGTGAAAGACTTGGGATTAACTATGTCAGCTAATCTTTCTTTCAAAGAACATAAGACAAAGATCACGACAGCCAGGAGAATGACGGGGTGGGTATTGAGAACCATCAAAACATGGGAAATAAAACCGGCGGTGACACTTTTCAAATCGCTAGTGCTCCCTCATTTGGAATATTGCTCAGTGTTGACGGCCCCGTTCAATGCAGAAGAAATATCAGGGCATGAACAAAGAGATCGTTTACGGCCCGCATAGCGCCAGTAAAGTATTTAAATTGCTGGGAACGCCTTAAAGTCTTGAATATGTACTCACTGGAGCGGAGGAGAGATACATGATAATATATACCTGGAAGGTACTCGAAGGCCTGGTCTCAAATTTGCACACTGCCATAACAACTTACTGGAACGAGAGGTATGGAAAGAAATGCAAAATAAGCCTAGTGAAAAGCAGGGGTGTGGTGAACACAACAAAGGAACACTGTTTCAACATTAGTGGCCCCAAATTATTCAACATCTTAAAAGAAGATATCAAAATCACTGCTGGAACAAGTGTAGAAGTCTTCTAGAGAAAACAAGACAAGTATCCACACCAGGTCCCAGATCAACCAGGTTGTGATGGATATGTGGGGTGGAGGGCCTCCAGCACCAACAGCCTGATTGACCAGACTAGCACCAGACGAGCCTGGCCTATGGTCAGGCTCCAGGAGTAGAAAGACTCGAAACTCATTAAAGGTAAAGCTATATCCGAGGTTCTCACTAAGGCTATACATGACCCACAGAGTCCCGAGGTTTAATAATATGGTCAAACGAAAAGCGAGAGTAGCCGCGCCGGGGACTGTCGACACATCTCCCACAATTAACCAAGTGTCGGAACTTTTGTTTGTAAGTGAACCACTGTTATTGTAGGAGACTTCCACCAACATAGTGACTCTGCCCCCATTAGCAGCTGCTGCAAGAGACATTCACCAATATAATAATGACTACGCTTAGCTGCTACTGAGCAGCTGCTGGCCCACTGCAGGCTTCACGAAGGTCGTCCATGAGCAAGGTAACGTCACTGCAGAGTTGACGCGACCCTCTGGGCGTTATAAGTCGTTTAACAAGTGTAAAGACTGTTAGCTGGTATATACAGTTACTGCAACCAGTTAGTGTGGTATATATATATATATATATATATATATATATATATATATATATATATATATATATATAGATATATATATATATATATATATATATAAATATTAACTAGAAAATTCTTTTCTAAACTAGGTGATATAAGTAAATACCCGTATTAAAGAACATCATAGTACCAGAAGAGGACTACGAAATGTGGAAGAAAGACTTACATTGTTCTAGCATGTAACATTATATCAAGCTTTAATGTGTTTTATCATACTCCATCAAGCTTCATTACTCTTTAAAATAAATGTTTATTTTGATATCAGTAGACCTAATGAATTACAACCTAAAAGGCATCATATTTAAGCCACAAACACACACACAAAAAAAAAAAATAAAAAATTAATTTAAACCAAATTTATTATTTTCTTAACTCTAGAAAACAGTATGGAAGAAATATACTGTTGGTGATGTTGTTGCTGCTAATGCATTTACTGCTGCTGCTGCTGCTGCTGCTGCTGTTCTTGCTGCTGCTGCTGCTGTTCTTGAATTGTTAACTGATATATTGAGCGTTGTAACTACTAGCCTGGGTGACAGTACACCACCTTGTTGTGACGGTACACCACCTTGTTGTGACGGTACACCACCTTGTTGTGACGGTACGCCACCTTGTTGTGACGGTACGCCACCTTGTTGTGACGGTACACCACCTTGTTGTGACGGTACACCACCTTGTTGTGACGGTACACCACCTTGTTGTGACGGTACACCACCTTGTTGTGACGGTACGCCACCTTGTTGTGACGGTACACCACCTTGTTGTGACGGTACACCTTGTTGTGACAGTACACCACCTTGTTGTGACGGTACACCACCTTGTTGTGACGGTACACCACCTTGTTGTGACGGTACACCACCTTGTTGTGACGGTACACCACCTTGTTGTGACAGTACACCACCTTGTTGTGACAGTACACCACCTTGTTGTGACGGTACACCACCTTGTTGTGACGGTACACCACCTTGTTGTGACGGTACACCACCTTGTTGTGACGGTACACCACCTTGTTGTGACAGTACACCACCTTGTTGTGACGGTACACCACCTTGTTGTGACGGTACACCACCTTGTTGTGACGGTACACCACCTTGTTGTGACGGTACACCACCTTGTTGTGACGGTACACCACCTTGTTGTGACGGTACACAACCTCATCAACCCACCTAGTTTAAGTCTAGGGGAACTGTCAGCCTTAAAGTTATATGATATGGTATGAGTATACCTATTTTATATGTTAAAGAACAAGGAAGGGAGATGGGGAGGGGGAGGGGGAAGGGGTAGAGAGGAGCCAAGAGAGGTAGGTGGAAAAGTCGGAGAGAAAAGGTAAGATTTAGGTGTGAGGGAAAACATCGGGAGTGATGGAAAGAGGGTGAGGGGAAAAGGTTGTTGAGAAGGGTCTAATGTGATGATTAATGGTGATGGAGACTAGCATGTTCTGCCTTCATTAGAGGGAGAGAGAGAGAAAGGCGGTGAGGGAGAGTGAGGGTCGTGAGGGAGAGAAAGAGAGAGAGAGAGAGAGAGAGAGAGAGAGAGAGAGAGAGAGAGAGAGAGAGAGAGAGGTGAGGGAGAGAGATGGTGGTGAGGAAGAGAAAGGGGTGATGAGAGAGAGGGCTGGGGCATATGAAGAGTATTACAACCCAGGATTCCAAATGGCCTGTTATCCCGGGTGTAATGGGAGCAAAATAAACACAGAAAAAGTTTAGACTTATATTATCCTTCACCAATTTAGAACAGCAATATGTACACTATGTACAGTGATAAGTATAGTGCACTCCACGGTAAGCAAAGCAGAAATAGAAGCCACAAGATAGCAGACCGTGCTTCAACCAGCTCTAGAATGGGAATGACAAGGGCAGACAGGAGAGCGGTACCCACATAACCTCTGCGATTGCCAAAACCATCTTCTTATTGGCTAGAACCTGGTCACTAGTTGAACGACGGGGCCCCATCATCAACTCTTAGCAACCTGGTTCGCTGGTTGGGGGAGATAGCCTGTAAATGAGGGTGTGTACATGCGCCGAATAAAGGTTACGTACTCTTTGCATGCCACAAAGAGGATTGTGAGAGAGGGGATCAGTAGGAAAATTAGAAGAGAGAATCGGGGTAAGATCTATGAGACAATAATCTCAAGACAAATGACAGAGTTTTTTGACTACCGCTCACGTGATCGTCAATATGGCTTCAGGAAAGGTTACTCTGCTGCTGATCTGTTGTTAAACCTCTCCACTAAGTGGCACCAGTCACTGGATGAATCCAAAGTCAGCTGTGTGGTAGCACTGGACATTGCTGGCGCTTTCGACCGGGTGTGGCACCAGGGCCTCTTAGCAAAACTTCAAGCACTAGGAATTGCAGGCTCTACGCTATGTCTCCTCAGTGATTACCTTCATGGTAGATCTCTAAGTGTAGTTCTCAATGGAACGGAATCAGCAAGACATCCTATTGGGGCAAGTGTTCCACAAGGAAGCGTGCTGGGTCCATTGTTATGGAATGTCTACTTCAACGACCTTCTTCATCTCATCCCAGAATCACATGCATATGCAGACGACTGTACACTGACATTCACTTATCCAAGAGAAGAAATGCCAGCTGCTCTAAGCTACATCAATCACCAGCTGAGAGCTATACCAGCTTGGGGAAATAGATGGCAAGTAACATTTGCACCTGAGAAAACGCAAATGATGATCGTCTCTAGGCACCATGATGGTAATGCTGGTGCAGTAGTAAGGATGAATGGGAGGGTGTTGGCACCTGGAGAAGAAGTTGATATCCTTGGGGTGAAATTTGACTTCAAACTAACCATGAAGAACCATGTTGTAAATCTTGCAAACAAGGCAGACAGGAAGCTTACAGCACTTCGCCGTATCTCCCATCTGCTTGACAGTAGGGGTTGCAAGATCCTGTACGAGGCACAAGTACGCTCACACCTTGAGTATGCTCCACTTTCTTGGTTTGCCTGCCCCTCCCCCCTCTCATCTGCGACTGCTTGACAGAGTAGAGAACAGAGCAAGACGTCTCATCTCTCGCCTGGACCCATCCTGGATAGATCTGTCACTTCAGCAGAGCCTTCAACATAGGAGGGATGTGGGTGGCCTTACTGTTATGTACAAGGCCAATATTGTCAAAGTACCACACTTGGATCCACTTCGAGGACAGCGTGAAACAAGCTTTTATGCCACAAGACGGGCAGAAAGCAGCAACTTCACTCTGGCTGTACCCTTCTCCAGAACATCACTCCATCTGAGATCATACATACCCAGGATGACTCGAGTATGGAACACATTCGTACAGCATAATGATGTCAACGAGATAAAGTCAGTTGATCAAATGAAAATGCTGGCTCACAGATGGCTCCAACTTCATCCTGTTCCCTACTTGTATGTCTCATAACAATAAAAATGTTTTCAAATGAGCTGATGTAGGTAACAGCTCTTAGCTTGCCAATAAAGTTAGGAATCCTTAACCTGTAAATAGCTTGTCAATAAAGCTAGGGATCCTTAACCTTGTCAAACCCTGTGTAAAAAAAAAAAAAAAAAAAAAAAAAAAAAAAAAAAAAAAAAAAAAAAAAAAAAAAAAAAAAAAAAAAAAAAAAAAAAAAAAAAGAGAGAGAGAGAGAGAGAGAGAGAGAGTGAATACAAGTTTTTCATCTAACTCTTTAAGGATAAAGATTTTGTTTAAGCAGATACCAGTATACGAGTATAGATATTAGTAAAGGAAAGTAATGGCTAAGCAAAGATAATGTTTGACTTTACTAGAAGTGTCAAAAGAAGGATCAAACTGAAAGCTTCAGAGCTGTGAAGTTAACCACAATATTTCATTAACAATTTGAAATCTGGCCGTATTTTACAAGGGCTGTAACAATCTCTCGAAAACCCGACAACGTAAAACTAGTAGAATATACGAGACTCAACGCTGCTGGCCTTGATAGTAGCAGACACACAGCTGGTCAAGCTGATGGTCCAGCTAACTGTCAACAGACCTGGCAGGCACACAGCTGGTCTAGATGATGGTCCAGCTGACTGTCAACAGACCTGGCAGACACACAGCTGGTCTAGATGATGGTCCAGCTGACTGCCAACAGACCTGCATGAAAGATAAACCAGCATGGATAAAAGCAATTATTTACTTCCGGATATCTCCCACCTTCCATAATAATTCTATTTCTCAGAAAGCTTACGTCTTATATACGAATAATGGAGAACACTTTTCATAACAGCACAAATGAGAAAGAAAAGACAAACGCCCAAACTCACGACACTAGAAAACGTTCAGCAAAGAAAGAAAATGAGAGGTTAAAGTGCTGCCGTCAGCACACAGGTGACAGGGAAAACCAAACTTACTAATGATAACTGAACATCTTAAGGAAGTAGCACAACAATAATGCTAGAGAGAGGAAGTGAAACTGAAGGTAGAAACTGATACAAATCAATGAGAAAATCAAGCCTACAGAAAATACAGGACTGGGTAATAACACCAAGAACAACAGCAAGAGTGGCACCAATACTGTACTCACACACATTTTCACCAGCTTTAAATTTACAATCAAAATCTTGACTACAAGATAGCACAAATAACATCCTTTTTCTTGGCAGATATACAAGGTATAAAAAGACGACCAAATAAAGTTACGTACATAAATGATTCGCTCACAGAAACAAATGTTATGTTTGCAGCCTTGATGGAACCCACTCAGAATGTTATGTTTGCAGCCTTGATGGAACCCACTCAGAATGTTATGTTTGCAGCCTTAATGGAACCCACTCAGAATGTTATGTTTGCAGCCTTAATGGAACCCACTTAGAATGTTATGTTTGCAGCCTTAATGGAACCCACTTAGAATGTTATGTTTGCAGCCTTGATGGAACCCACTCAGAATGTTATGTTTGCAGCCTTAATGGAACCCACTCAGAATGTTATGTTTGTAGCCTTGATGGAACCCACTCAGAATGTTATGTTTGCAGCCTTAATGGAGCCCACTCAGAATGTTATGTTTGCAGCCTTAATGGAGCCCACTCAGAATGTTATGTTTGCAGCCTTAATGGAACCCTCTCAGAATGTTATGTTTGCAGCCTTAATGGAACCCACTCAGAATGTTATGTTTGCAGCCTTAACGGAACCCACTCAGAATGTTATGTTTGCAGCCTTAATGGAACCCACTCAGAATGTTATGTTTGCAGCCTTAATGGAACCCACTCAGAATGTTATGTTTGCAGCCTTGATGGAGCCCACTCAGAATGTTATGTTTGCAGCCTTAATGGAGCCCACTCAGAATGTTATGTTTGCAGCCTTAATGGAACCCACTCAGAATGTTATGTTTGCAGCCTTAATGGAACCCACTCAGAATGTTATGTTTGCAGCCTTAACGGAACCCACTCAGAATGTTATGTTTGTAGCCTTGATGGAACCCACTCAGAATGTTATGTTTGCAGCCTTGATGGAGCCCACTCAGAATGTTATGTTTGCAGCCTTAATGGAACCCACTCAGAATGTTATGTTTGCAGCCTTGATGGAACCCACTCAGAATGTTATGTTTGCAGCCTTGATGGAACCCACTCAGAATGTTATGTTTGCAGCCTTAATGGAACCCACTCAGAATGTTATGTTTGCAGCCTTAATGGAACCCACTCAGAATGTTATGTTTGCAGCCTTGATGGAGCCCACTCAGAATGTTATGTTTGCAGCCTTAATGGAACCCACTCAGAATGTTATGTTTGCAGCCTTGATGGAGCCCACTCAGAATGTTATGTTTGCAGCCTTAATGGAACCCACTCAGAATGTTATGTTTGCAGCCTTAATGGAACCCACTCAGAATGTTATGTTTGCAGCCTTGATGGAGCCCACTCAGAATGTTATGTTTGCAGCCTTAATGGAACCCACTCAGAATGTTATGTTTGCAGCCTTGATGGAGCCCACTCAGAATGTTATGTTTGCAGCCTTAATGGAACCCACTCAGAATGTTATGTTTGCCGCCTTAATGGAACCCACTCAGAATGTCATGTTTGCAGCCTTGATGGAACCCACTCAGAATGTCATGTTTGCAGCCTTAATGGAACCCACTCAGAATGTTATGTTTGCAGCCTTAATGGAACCCACTCAGAATGTCATGTTTGCAGCCTTGATGGAACCCACTCAGAATGTCATGTTTGCAGCCTTGATGGAACCCACTCAGAATGTCATGTTTGCAGCCTTGATGGAACCCACTCAGAATGTCATGTTTGCAGCCTTGATGGAACCCACTCAGAATGTTATGTTTGCAGCCTTGATGGAACCCACTCAGAATGTTATGTTTGCAGCCTTGATGGAGCCCACTCAGAATGTTATGTTTGCAGCCTTAACCCTTAAACGGTCCAAACAGATCGACGTTCAGATTCATAATGCTACAAGAGTAGATCTATTTTTTTTACATATTTTCAAATATAACAAAAAAAAATAATGTAGATAAAAGTTTTTTACAAGTTTTCAAATGTAAAACAAAAAAAAAAGACCTACATTTTTTTACATAGTTTCAGATGTTGAAAAAACGTATATATACGTTTGGACCGTTTAAGGGTTTTAATGGAACTCGCTCAGAAAGTCAAAGACGGTGAGATATAGATCCCATATTATTGTTTGTACAGATGTGACAGAGCGAACACGTTGCAAGGAAGAGTGGGTTTATATGTGAGAGATTCACTTAACTTCACTACAATGGTAATATCAAGTGACGTGGTGGAAATATTTGGAAAAAAATAGAAAATATATGAGAATGAACAAGCCACCATCACCATCTGCAGGAAAAAAAAATCAGCAAACAGATAAGGAAGATAAAGAGCTTCTTAGAAAATCTTGAAAAGTTTGAACCAAATATTATTTTCTGCGAAGATTTCAATCTTCCAAATATATAATGGAAAATAATAGCCAGCATTGTACAGTAAACAGTACCGGGAAGCATTCTGCCTCAACGGATTCTTATTCGATAATTCCTAAGATTGGGCAGACAAGTTTATATTGAGCCAACAGGTAAGAGAACCTATTAGATATTAAAATATTTTAAAACTGATCTTCGCAAACAAGGGGGAACTTATCGGGGACATAACAGTGTTCAAGACAATGCAATTAGTTCACCACCTCATTATTTTTTTTATTTATTAACACATCGGCTGTTTCCCACCAAGGTGCTGTGGCCCGAAAAAAGAGCAACTTTCACCATCATTCACTCAATCATTGACTTGCCAGAGGCGCGCTTACACTACAGTTATAAAACTGCAACATTAACACCCCTCCTTCAGAGTGTAGACACTGTACTTCCCATCTCCAGGACTCAAGTCCGCCCTGTCGGTTTCCTGAATCCCTTCATAAATATTATCTTGCTCAACCTCCAACATCACGATAAGTCCTAAAACCATTTGTCTCCATTTGCTCCTATCTAACACGCTCAAGCATGCTTGCTGGAAGTCCAAGCTCCTCGCCCACAAAACCTCCTTTACGCCCTCCCTCCAGCCTTCCCTAGGCCGACCTCTACACTGCTTTCCCTCCACTACAGATTTATACACTCTCGAAGCCATTCCATTTTGTTCCATGCTCTTTACATGTCCGAACTACCTCAGCAACCCCTCCTCAGCCCTTTGGATAATAGTTATGGTAATCCTGCACCTCCTCCTAATTTCCGAACTACGAATTCTCTGCATTATATTCACACCACACATTGTCCTCAGACATGACATCTCCACTGCCTCCAGCCTTCTCCTTGTTGCAACATTCATCACCCATGCTTTACATCCATATAAGAGCGTTCGTATAATTATACTTTCATACATTCCCCTCTTTGCTTTCATGGACAAAGTTCTTTGTCTCCACAGACTCCTCAGTTCACCACTGACCTTTTTCCCCTCGTCAATGATATATATATATATATATATATATATATATATATATATATATATATATATATATATATATATATATATATATATATATATATATATATATATATATATATATATATATATATATATATATATATATATATATATATATATATTTATATATATGCAAAACAACCACTCTGAAAGAATAGAGAAATTCCACGCGCTTGCGTGACTACTCACATTATCAAGGAACTATGATAGTTCCTTGATAATGTGAGTAGTCACGAAAGCGCTTGGAATTTCTCTATTCTTTCAGAGTGGTTGTTTTGCATATTCTGAAATCACCTGTTTACTGTGATCTTATTGCATATATATATATATATATATATATATATATATATATATATATATATATATATATATATATATATATATATATATATATATATATATATATATATATATATATAATATATATATATATTTTATTTTACATTGACAAAACATTCACAAAAATATGATAGAAAGTAAAACAACATAGGTAACTCAGAGCTTCATCTCGAATACTTCGTCCAGCTCCCCTGCGGTGGGCCGCATGCCCAGAATGCTGCAGGCATTTCCTCTCTGGATTGCAACACTGAGTCTCTGAAAGAGGAAGCTGGTCGCCTTGTGGTCCTTGGTTTCTATGATGAGTTTTTCACCCAGCTCTGTTAGGAACTTTAGAGCACACTTGCCCCATGCTCCAAGGGTCTCCGACCCTATTGGGATGAAGTTATAGCAAGGGGGAAGGTCTTCATATTTGCGGATCTTCTGGGTCTTCCTGTGGCTGGCAGCTCCACCCCCTTCCACTACGGAGTATGGCAAGTAGGTGTCTGCCAATGTGGCGGCACATGTGTAGTCCCAGGCAATCTGCTTTCCGTCCTTCCAAGGTAGCATAGTGGCTCCATCAGGACGCTTTTGACTTCCGTCAGACCTCTGCACTTGGGGTTCCCGTTGAGCTGGGCAACGGGCTGTGGCGAGGCTTCTCTTTATGATGTCATTGACCTCCTCATGCCTGGCATACTTCCCTTCTGCTGTGTGACACACGAGACCATGAAGTCCGAATTGATCAGTTGTCGCCCTGCCGCAAATATACCTATGTTCGGTGAGGATGAGGGCAGCTAGGCGAAGAGCAACACCAATTCGAATGGCCTGTGGGTCTAGTCGAGTGCCCAAGTGGACCAAACAAACGGAGGTATGTACAGAGAAATATCGTTCGTGGTCAGCATTATTCGAACCCACGTAAAGAGAGTGGCTACAGATGCCTCAAAAAGCACCATCCTCTGGACTAGTAGTAAGAGAGATGAACAGAAGCACGAGATGGAGGGATGAGCAATGAGATGCTATTGATATGACATGACAACTTGAAAGGATATTAGGCATGACACTTGACAGTATTAAAGATGGGAGGAAGAGTGGCAATGAGTGATGAAGATGACACAGGAAGTGAGTGATAAATCACAGCAAAAAAAGACCATACGAGGCACTATCCTTACACACACACACACACACACACACACACACACACACACACACACACACACACACGCACACACACACACACTGCATAGTTGAGCTCCAAGTGGAGAGAGTAGCAGGAATAGGGTGGGAAAAACCAAACTACAAAAGGGGGAACTACTCAGGCACGAGGAACTTCCTTCAAGACATTCAGTGGGAGAGGGAACTGACAGGAAAACCAGTACAAGAAATGATGGACTATGTGGCAACAAAATGCAAGGAGGCAAAGGAGAGGTTTGTTCCCAAGGGAAACAGAAATAATGGGAAGAACAGAACGAGTCCTTGGTTCACCCAAAGGTGTAGGGAGACAAAAACTAGGTGTACTAGAGAATGGAAAAGGTACAGAAGACAGAGAACTCAGGAAAATAAAGAAATTAGCCGAAGAGCCAGAAACCAATATGCACAGATAAGAAGGGAGGCTCAGCGACAATATGAAAATGACATAGCATCGAAAGTCAAGACTGACCCGAAGCTGTTGTACAGCCACATCAGGAGGAAAACAACAGTCAAAGGACCAGGTAATCAGACTGAGGAAGGGTGATGGGGAATTCACAAGAAATGACCGGGAGGTATGTCAGGAGCTCAACACGAGATTTAAAGAAGCATTTACAGTGGAAACCAGTAGGACTCCAGGAAATCAGAACAGGGGGGTACACCAGCAAGTGCTGGATGAGGTACATATAACCAAGGAGGAGGTGAAGAAGCTGCTATGCGAACTTGACACCTCAAAGGCGGTGGGACCAGACAACATCTCTCCGTGGGTCCTTAAAGATGGAGCAGAGATATTGTGTGTACCATTAACAAAGACCTTCAACACATCATTTGAAACTGGGAAACTCCCCGAGGTATGGAAGATGGCAAATGTAGTCACAATTTTTAAAAAGGGAGACAGACATGAGGCACTAAACTACAGACCTGTATCACTAACGTGTATAGTATGCAAGGTCATGGAGAAGATCATCAGGAGGAGAGTGGTGGAGCACCTGGAAAGAAACAAGTGTATAATTGACAACCAGCATGGTTTCAGGGAAGGAAAATCCTGTGTCACAAACCTACTAGAGTTTTATGACTAGGAGACAGAAGTAAGACAAGAGAGAGAGGGGTGGATCGACTGCATTTTTTTGGACTGCAAGAAGGCCTTCGACACAGTTCCTCAAAATAGGTTACTGCAAAAGCTAGAGGATCAGGCACACATAACAGGAAATGCACTGCAATGGATCAGAGAATACCTGACAGGGAGGCAACAACGAGTCATGGTACGTGACGAGGTGTCAGAGTGGGCGCCTGTGACAAGCGGGGTTCCATAGGGGTCAGTCCTAGGACATGTGCTGTTCTTGGTATATGTGAACGACATAACGGAAGGGATAGACTCAGAAGTGTCCTTGTTTGCAGATGATGTGAAGTTAATGAGAAGAATCAAATCGGATGAGGATCAGGCAGGACTACAAAGAGACCTGGACAGGCTACAAGCCTGGTCCAGCAACTGGCTCCTTGAGTTTAACCCTGCCAAATGCAAAGTCATGAAGATTGGGGAAAGGCAAAGAAGACCGCAGACACAATATAGTTTAGATGGCCAAAGACTGCAAACCTCACTGAAGGAAAAAGATCTGGGGGTGAGTATAACACCGAGCATATCTCCTGAGGTGCACATCAATCAGATAACTGCTGCAGCATACGGGCGCCTGGCAAACCTACGGATAGCGTTCCGATACCTCAGTAAGGATTCGTTTAAGACTCTGTATACCATTTACGTCAGGCCCATACTGGAGTATGCAGCACCAGTTTGGAATCCACACCTAGTCAAGCACGTCAAGAATTAGAGAAAGTGCAAAGGTTTGCAACAAGACTAGTCCCAGAGCTACGGGGATTGTCCTACGAAGAAAGGTTGAGGGAAATCGGCCTGACGACACTGGAGGACAGGAGGGTCAGGGGAGACATGATAACGACATGTAAAATACTGCGCGGAATAGACAAGGTGGACAAAGACGGGATGTTCCAGAGATGGGACACAGACACAAGAGGTCACAATTGGAAGTTGAAGACTCAGATGAATCAAAGGGATGTTAGGAAGTATTTCTTCAGTCATAGAGTAGTCAGGCCGTGGAATAGCCTAGAAAGTGACGTAGTGGAGGCGGGAACCATACATAGTTTTAAGGCGAGGTATGATAAAGCTCATGGAGCAGGGAGAGAGAGAACCTAGTAGCAATCAGCGAGGAGGCGGGGCCAGGAGCTGTGAATCGACCCCTGCAACCACAAATAGGTGAGTACAAATAGGTGAGTACACACACACACACCAAGGGGGCACAGTTCGAAGCTGAAGACACAGATGAATGACAGGGATGTTAGATAGTATTTCTTCAGCCACAGAGTAGTCAGGAAGTGGAATAGTTTGGGAAGCGATGTATTGGAGGCAGGATCCATTCATAGTTTTACGCAGAGGTATGATAAAGCTCACGGTGCAGGGAGAGTGACCCAGTAGCGGCCAGTGAAGAGGCTGGACCAAGAGCTATGAATCGACCCCTGCAACCACAACTAGGTGAGTACAACTAGATGAGTTCACACACACACAAACACACGTCTTCCTGGGCTCTGAGAGAAGGAGTAGAACTGTGTGAACTGAAATAAGGCAGCTGCCGGAGGTCTGGAAAAGAGCAAATGTAGTTCTGATATTTAAGAAACTGGACGGACAGTTAGCATTAACCTACAATGTAAACTTACGCAACTCAAAATCAATGTGAAGTTTTCTTTGAGAGGAACAAACTAGTGCTAAAAGTGTGAAGGTTGATCCAAAGATGCTTTCCTTCATTATCACACAGAATCCAGATTTAATAATTATGCATCTACACAGTATCAGTCTGATCGATACCATTCTTAGTCATAAGATGTGTTAGTCATTAAGAGGCACGTCAGTTCCCCTGTCTTCTAATTAGCCGTCCTGCTCCACTTCTCGTTAGTGTGACTGTAAATGGTCCAAGTCGGACCGAAACGTCGTCGTAAGCTCCTCTCTTCTATGTGCGGGTTATTTGTGTATATTTTTCCCCCTATAATCTACTTTGTCCATAATTACTATCGCAATTATTTTGTCTGCTTTCGTAATATAAAATCTAGGATCTTTAATTCATGGTATGACTTAACAAATCTTTGAGGACAATTGTGTTGCAGAGGTCTGAGCTTTGCTCAGACCTCAGGTCATTCCATGGAAAATAATACCGTACTATTCTTAAGACAAAATTTGCAAATTGGCACCTGCACACTCCACTAACAATTCCAACCTTTTCTAAGTTGGATACACAATGTTGAAAGTTTGAGAACAATCAAAAAGTTTTTCCATAAGTTAACACGCTGAATTAATTTTACATAATGAAGTGAATAAATTAGACAAATTAAGCATAATAAAAGAAAACATATATATATTATTGATTTGTCAAGCATTAGAATTCATAATAAAAGTGATGTGAACAATGAGTCAGAATATCATGGGAATGCAATTAAAAGTCTTAGTTTGATAATATGAACGTTGACAAGCACATTAATGGATCATCTTGCAATGTTGTTGTTGTAATAGGCTGAGGGTTGGTTACAAGTGCTGACTGATGTAATAGCCAGTCTGAGGCTTGGTTACAAGTGCTGACTGATGTAATAGCCAGTCTGAGGCTTGGTTACAAGTGCTGACTGATGTAATAGCCAGTCTGAGGCTTGGTTATAAGTGCTGACTGATGTAATAAGTAGGCTTGGCTACAAGTACTGACTGATGTAGTAGCCAGACTTAGGCTTGGTTACAAGTACTGACTGATGTAATAGCCAGACTTAGGCTTGGCTACAAGTACTGACTGATGTAATAGCCAGACTTAGGCTTGGCTACAAGTACTGACTGATGTAATAGCCAGACTTAGGCTTGGCTACAAGTACTGACTGATGTAATAGCCAGACTTAGGCTTGGCTACAAGTACTGACTGATGTAATAGCCAGTCTGAGGGTTGGTTATAAGTGCTGACTGATATAATAGCCAGTCTGAGGGTTGGTTACAAGTGCTGACTGATGTAATAGCCAGTCTGAGGGTTGGTTACAAGTGCTGACTGATGTAATAGCCAGTCTGAGGCTTGGTTATGAGTGCTGACTGATGTAATAGCCAGTCTGAGGCTTGGTTACAAGTGCTGACTGATGTAATAGCCAGTCTGAGGCTTGGTTACAAGTGCTGACTGATGTAATAGCCAGTCTGAGGCTTGGTTACAAGTGCTGACTGATGTAATAGCCAGTCTGAGGCTTGGTTACAAGTGCTGACTGATGTAATACCCAGTCTGAGTACTGACTGATGTAATAGCCAGACTTAGGCTTGGCTACAAGTACTGACTGATGTAATAGCCAGACTTAGGCTTGGTTACAAGTACTGACTGATGTAATAGCCAGACTTAGGCTTGGCTACAAGTACTGACTGATGTAATAGCCAGACTTAGGCTTGGCTACAAGTACTGACTGATGTAATAGCCAGTTATACAAGTGCTGACTGATGTAATAGCCAGTCTGAGGCTTGGCTACAAGTACTGACTGATGTAATAGCCAGACTTAGGCTTGGCTACAAGTACTGACTGATGTAATAGCCAGTCTGAGGCTTGGCTACAAGTACTGACTGATGTAATAGCCAGACTTAGGCTTGGCTACAAGTACTGACTGATGTAATAGCCAGTCTGAGGCTTGGTTACTGATGTAATAGCCAGTGCTGAGTACTGACTGATGTAATAGCCAGTCTGAGGCTAGGCTTGGGTTACTGATGTAGTAAGTGCTGACTGATGTAATAGCCAGTCTGAGGCTTGGTTACAAGTGCTGACTGATGTAATAGCCAGTCTGAGGCTTGGTTACAAGTACTGACTGATGTAATAGCCAGTCTGAGGCTACAAGTTGACTGATGTAATAGCCAGACTTAGGCTGACTGCTACAAGTACCGACTGATGTAATAGCCAGACTTAGGCTTGGCTACAAGTACCGACTGATGTAATAGCCAGACTTAGGCTTGGCTACAAGTATGTAATAGCCAGTCTGAGGCTTGGTTACAAGTGCTGACTGATGTAATAGCCAGTCTGAGGCTTGGTTACAAGTGCTGACTGATGTAATAGCCAGTCTGAGGCTTGGTTACAAGTGCTGACTGATGTAATAGCCAGTCTGAGGCTTGGTTACAAGTGCTGACTGATGTAATAGCCAGTCTGAGGCTTGGTTACAAGTGCTGACTGATGTAATAGCCAGTCTGAGGCTTGGTTATAAGTGCTGACTGATGTAATAGCCAGTCTGAGGCTTGGTTACAAGTGCTGACTGATGTAATAGCCAGTCTGAGGCTTGGTTACAAGTGCTGACTGATGTAATAGCCAGTCTGAGGCTTGGTTAAAAGTGAGGCTGACTGATGTAATAGCTTGGCTACAAGACTGATGTAATAGCCAGACTGAGGCTTGGTTACAAGTGCTGACTAATGTAATAGCCAGTCTGAGGCTTGGTTACAAGTGCTGACTGATGTAATAGCCAGTCTGAGGCTTGGTTACAAGTGCTGACTGATGTAATAGCCAGTCTGAGGCTTGGACTGATGTATAAGACTTAGGCTTGGCTACAACTGACTGATGTAATAGCCAGACTCTGAGGCTTGGTTACAAGTGCTGACTGATGTAATAGCCAGTCTGAGGCTTGGTTACAAGTGCTGACTGATGTAATACCCAGTCTGAGGCGTGGTTACAAGTGCTGACTGATGTAGTATAGACTTAGGATTGGCTACAAGTACCGACTGATGTAATAGCCAGACTTAGGCTTGGTTACAAGTGCTGACTGATGTAATAGCCAGTCTGAGGCTTGGTTACAAGTTAGGCTGACTGACTGATGTAATAGCCAGCCAGACTTAGGCTTGGCTACAAGGACTGATGTAATAGCCAGTTAGGCTTGGTTATGAGTGCTGACTGATGTAATAGCCAGTCTGAGGCTTGGTTACAAGTGTTGACTAATGTAATAGCCAGTCTGAGGCTTGGTTATAAGTGCTGACCAATGTAATAGCCAGTCTGAGGCTTGGTTACAAGTGCTGACTGATGTAATAGCCAGTCTGAGGCTTGGTTATAAGTGCTGACTGATGTAATAGCCAGTCTGAGGCTTGGTTACAAGTGCTGACTGATGTAATAGCCAGTCTGAGGCTTGGTTATAAGTGCTGACTAATGTAATAGCCAGTCTGAGGCTTGGTTACAAGTGCTGACTGATGTAATAGCCAGCCAGACTTAGGATTGCTACAAGGCTTGGTTATATAAGTGCTGACTGATGTAATAGCCAGTCTGAGGCTTGGTTACAAGTGCTGACTGATGTAATAGCCAGTCTGAGGCTTGGTTATAAGTGCTGACTGATGTAATAGCCAGTCTGAGGCTTGGTTACAAGTGCTGACTGATGTAATAGCCAGTCTGAGGCTTGGTTACAAGTGCTGACTAATGTAATAGCCAGTCTGAGGCTTGGTTACAAGTGCTGACTAATGTAATAGCCAGTCTGAGGCTTGGTTATGAGTGCTGACTGATGTAATAGCTAGTCTGAGGCTTGGTTATAAGTGCTGACTAATGTAATAGCCAGTCTGAGGCTTGGCTTGGCTACAAGTACCGATAGCCAGTGCTGACTGATGTAATAGCCAGTCTGAGGCTTGGTTACAAGTGCTGACTGATGTAATAGCCAGTCTGAGGCTTGGTTACAAGTGCTGACTGATGTAATAGCCAGTCTGAGGCTTGGTTATAAGTGCTGACTGATGTAATAGCCAGTCTGAGGCTTGGTTACAAGTGCTGACTGATGTAATAGCCAGTCTGAGGCTTGGTTATAAGTGCTGACTAATGTAATAGCCAGTCTGAGGCTTGGTTACAAGTGCTGACTGATGTAATAGCCAGTCTGAGGCTTGGTTACAAGTGCTGACTGATGTAATAGCCAGTCTGAGGCTTGGTTACAAGTGTTGACTAATGTAATAGCCAGTCTGAGGCTTGGTTATAAGTGCTGACCAATGTAATAGCCAGTCTGAGGCTTGGTTACAAGTGCTGACTGATGTAATAGCCAGACTTAGGCTTGGCTACAAGTGCTGACTGATGTAATAGCCAGTCTGAGGCTTGGTTATAAGTGCTGACTAATGTAATAGCCAGTCTGAGGCTTGGTTACAAGTGCTGACTGATGTAATAGCCAGTCTGAGGCTTGGTTACAAGTGCTGA